>NC_134485.1:168522490-168634990 GCF_040206685.1 Ascaphus truei | reverse complement strand
CCAAAAATGCCTACCACAATTCAGTAAGCCCCGAGATCTTGGCGAAAAGCAAAAAAAAACGCCAAGGTTTTGCCATGTTTTCAAACCCGCTCAATTCTAGTAGCCCCTAGAAGCGTTTCGCCGCTCTAGAATGGAGATTTTCACGCCAATCCGTCACGGTAACTCAAGTTGGCAAGTTGGTGAGGGAGAAGCATCAGCAAGGGCGGACGGCACTTTGAAAAAATCAGGCCTTTTTCCTGGCTGGGATTGATGCCGGGGGTCTCCAGAGCTGATACCCATTAATACCAGCACCGGAGTCCCCCGGCATGCATCCAAGGCATGAAAAATGCATTTACAGCCCACTTGATTACCTTAGCGGCTAACCGCTAAGGCAATGAAAAGGTTAACTAGCCATGCCAGGTTTATTGTGGGTAGAGGGGGTGGGTGAAGGGGGTATTTGGCCCTTGGTGGCTGTTTAGGGCTTGCGGGGGGTTGCGGGTGGACGTAACCACTTCATTACCTTAGCGTTTAATACCGCTATGGTCATGAAGGGGTTAAGCCCTCCCGCTACCCCTCCCGCAAGCCCTAAACACCTACCGATGGGGCTTATATCCCCTTTGCCCACCCCCGCAACCCACAATAAAAAAAATACACACACAACAGCCCCACAATCATATTAAAAAAAAAAAATTAAAAATAAATAAATATATATATATATATATATATATATATATATATATATATATATATATATGCAAATATAACTGTATGCTCATCTGCATGTCTTAGGCAGGTCTGCAACCTCACCTTTCCCCATTATCACCCAGCATACAGCACTTCCACTGCAGCAAGGGATTCTGGGAAATGACATGCAAATGAGTACAGTGTCACTTTTGCCTCAATAACCATTTTTAACATGGTTCCCTATAGGCTTAAGCTTGCTGCATGGTCACAGCTTTGAGCACAGCCAGAGTTAAGGTGCATACCCAGAAAACCACCCACAGACAGCTGTTTCGACCTTGATGGGTCTCATCAGTGTGGGGTTGATTTTACTGGGAATGCAAGAGAGGCTATGGGATAGGCTAAACCATAATACTGAGTTAAGTTATGGTGAGTAAAAAAAGTGACAAAAACCCTCCACAGGAAAGCAAATATGCAAATATAACTGTATGCTCATCTGCATGTCTTAGGCAGGTCTGCAACCCCGCCTTTCCCCATTATCACCCAGCATACAGCACTTCCACTGCAGCAAGGGATTCTGGGAAATGACATGCAAATGAGCACACAGTGTCACTTTTTGCCTCAATAACCATTTTTAACATGGTTCCCTATAGGCTTAAGCTTGCTGCATGGTCACAGCTTTGAGCACAGCCAGGGTTAAGGTGCATACCCAGAAAACCACCCACAGACAGCTGTTTCGACCTTGATGGGTCTCATCAATGTGGGGTTGATTTTACTGGGAATGCAAGAGAGGCTATGGGATAGGCTAAACCATAATACTGAGTTAAGTTATGGTGAGTAAAAAAAGTGACAAAAACCCTCCACAGGAAAGCAAATATGCAAATTTAACTGTATGCTCATCTGCATGTCTTAGGCAGGTCTGCAACCCCGCCTTTCCCCATTATCACCCATCATACAGCACTTCCACTGCAGCAAGGGATTCTGGGAAATGACATGCAAATGAGCACACAGTGTCACTTTTTGCCTCAATAACCATTTTTAACATGGTTCCCTATAGGCTTTATGTATATATATATACATGTAAAGGTATCAGTACCGTGTTAGCCGAGCTTCAATAATCAAAAAATAAATAGATGATACCGTTCTGTGGCTAACGAAATGCTTTTATTTGTGCGAGCTTTCGAGATACACTGATCTCTTCTTATATATATATATATTACACCAACAACCCCAATACCCCCCTAACATACAGTATATGTACAGCAATGATACTATTGGCCGGCGGTGGTCCTCGGGTGTTCCCCGCAGGCCTGCAGTACCAATTCTGTGCCCCCCCCAAAAAAAGAAAAAAAAAACATAAATACTTTGAAATTAATACACCCCCCCCCTAACACATACAGTATAGTAATGTGCAAAATTACTATTATCCACATATGGATAATAGTGAATTTGCCCATTTAAAATACATAGGGGGCTATGCACTAAGCTCAATGGCTTTGCGATCTGATTTGGCCAAAAAGTAGGATTGTTAAAAAGTGAAGCCTGTGACGCGATGCACTAAGGCCTTGAGGCCGTTTTTAACGTACCTGCTCAAAATAGCTTAAAACAGCCACAGCGTCCGTTTTGCTTTTTTTTCCCCCTGCTAGCGTTCTGAACCTCTCCGTTCGCTACCTGATAGAAAAAAAATCCGCCTGTAACATTTGCATGGAGATTTGCTATCTCCATGGAAGACTGTTACAGGTGATCCTACACTAAATAAATACATTTTAATTATAGTGTACATGAGCAGGGGGTCTCCCAAGCTGAACCGCATTGGTTTCAGGTTGGAGGACCCCCAACTTCTGGAGTTCCAGGCCCCGTTATGGGGTGCCGGTATCCACTGTTATTTTAAAGCTTCCGCGTCACGTGACCGGGAAATGTACATTCAGCAGGGGATACCGGCACCCCATAAAAGGGCCTGTAACTCCAGAAGAAGGGGGTCCCCGGAGCTGAAACCAATGCTGTTCAGCTCCGAGGACCCCATGCTCATTGACAGTATTATTAAAGCAAACGTAATCATTAATTGTTATATGTGTTCATTTACCGGCTAAGGCAATTATGGTCTCCTGAGGTTCATGTATGTCCCATTATTTTTCTGGGGTATATGTGGGAGAGACCATCGAAGGAGTGAATCCATGTAATATAATTTTCTAGTCAATTACAGTGTGTGTCATTATTTTTTGGTTGGGACATTGCAGTGTACTGGTTCAATTCTGAAATGCTGACGTCGTCAATTTAGGCAATCACCTGAAAACAATAGTAATCACACTTGTTGCCAACTATTTGGGAGGGATACCCTATATAAAGCGTCCATTTTGTTCATTTAGTGTGGGTGTTGTTGTGAGGAGAGATAGAGTCGAGTTGGTGGTAGTAGTTGGAGAGAGTTGGTGATTTGTTGGCAAATATTGAGTGAGTTGTCTTGTGTTATTATATTTTGTTTATCTACTTTTTTGTATTGTTAGTGTGCTTGAACTTTGTTAGTGTGTCATTTTTCTTTATATTTGTTTCTTGTGAGTGAGTCAAATAGAGAGGATGAGTGGGAGTGGACGTGGGAGTGGACGTGGGAGTGGACGTGGGAGTGGACGTGGGAGTGGACATGGGAGTGGACGTGGGAGTGGACGTGGGAGTGCGGTGGAGCGTGGGAGTGGGGGTGCGGTGTAGCGTGGGAGTGGGGGTGCGGTGGCTGGTGGTGGTGCGGTGGAGCGTGGGAGTGGGGGTGCGGTGGCTGGTGGTGGTGCGGAGGAGCGTGGGAGTGGGGGTGCGGTGGAGCGTGGGAATGGGGGTGTGCTGGAGCGTGGGAGTGGGGGTGCGGTGGAGCGTGGGAATGGGGGTGTGCTGGAGCGTGGGAGTGGGGGTGCAGTGGCTGGTGGGGGTGCGGTGGAGCGTGGGAGTGGGGGTGCGGTGGAGCGTGGGAGTGGGGGTGCAGTGGAGCATGGGAGTGGGTGTGCGGTGGCTGGTGGGGGTGCAGTGGAGCGTGGGAGTGGGGATGCGGTGGAGCGTGGGAGTGGGGGTGCGGTGGCTGGTGGGAGTGGAGTGAGATGTCGTGCCAGGGCAAGTACATCCCGTGCTGACACTCCAGGTGGTGGAGTGCAGGTGGATGAGGGTAGCGGGACTACTGGACTGGGAGAGAGGGACACTGTTCAGCATACAAACAGTGATAATGATGATGATGATAGTGATGAGGGGCCATCAACAAGCCAGGCACGGCCGGCGGGCCTAAGAAACCCCCGCTTTACGCATCGCGAAAATGATAATCCTGGTTGAAAGTGTCATGGATTCCTATGAGCAACTCTATGGATCATTGCATGTAAGTTTTGTATTTTAATTATTCGAGAACAATATATACATTAGGTTGTATATGCCGCATTCTCATGTACTGTATTAACTATATTTCACAAGTGTAAGTTGTGAGGTGCTGTGGAACAATGAAGGGACCTCTATTCTGTCTTAAGTACATATATAACATAAAAAGTGTTGTCCGCACTCATAATGAATAATAAATAATCAATGATACTTGAAATGATGATATATATGAATGTCTCAAAGTGAGGGTCATTCATAGTCAATGTGCCTACAAAATTTCATCACATACAATTAACTGGATGGTGAGGGAAGGGTGAAAATTGTCATTATGTAAAATTATGGGATATGATAAACACATCCCTAAGAGGGAAGCAAGTGGTTTAGATGAGCGACGTTTCATGCTCAATTACCCTTTTTACAGGCCCATTATCATAGTCAGCACAAAGTGGGACTATGTTACTTACCCACTCCCTCACACTAATTTCATCACATTGTTAAAATAAATGGTATTAAGATGCCATTACTGTTAATTAAAGACATGCCTAACGTTACATACAGTTGTTAAACATGTATGCTGTAACGGAGGTGTGCAGCTGATTGTTCACATGTAATTTGTCACGAATGCGCGCATGACCTACACTAATAGGTGTCTGTAATTAGAGGGACATGTTATAATAGTTACAATATTAACATACAGTATGATTTAAATACTGAAATTGATATGAACACTGTTACATGTACACAGGTAAAACCAAGACCAGTGTGAAGTCAAAATTGTGAGGCCAGATAGGCCGAGCTGTGTCATCAGCTGGTGTCTTTCCAAGGACATCAGAGACGTGTAAAAAAAGATTTGGGGACATAAAACATAGGCTGAAGAATAAGATGGCAAAGGCCGGACGCATCACAAGTGGGACAGGAGGTGGACCTCCAGCATCACTGAAGTTACAGTCTTACGAGGAAAAGATGTTATCAATAATGACTCCCCGCCTTATATTTGGAATTGGAGGGAACAGAGATATTGGGCCATCTCTCTCTCATTCGACACCAGGTGAGTCGTATGCTATGACATCAATATTTACTTGAGAAATGCAAGCATTTAAAAATAAAATAATCTTTTTAGATGTGAAACTGAAAAGTCAACATTACAAATGTCCTTATTCATTTATGTCAAATATGTTTTTTATGTTAAGCTGCAGTTCAATATGTATCCTGCATGTGTGTTTTTGGAGAGCAATCACTAGTGTACTGACCATAAATACTTCTAGCATGTTCAGTTTGAAAAAAAACTACTTGTAAATAACAATTGTTTTTGATTTGAACAAGCATGCTTGTTCCTCTTGTTCATGTATGAACCATTCACATTAAGCATATATAAATATGTCGTCAAACTCCGCACATCAATACAAGGACAACTATAATTTTGCAACATATGCAGTTGTTTATTTAATTAGAGATTGCACACAAACTATTGCCATTATTAAATTAACATAACAAAAACATACACAGGACATTGAACTGCAGCTTTAACTGATGCACATCTCCAATTTTTGGACAAAAGATATGTGCATTTACATAGTATGTTCAGCCAAATAAAGAGGAGCACAAAATTACTTAGTCATTATGTTGAATGTAAAATTTTGTTATTTATTATATAGTGATTGCTGAGGACATGGATTCTGATGTGCCTGCATCACCACAACAACCTGTCCGAATTGAGGAGGAGATGACAGTAGATCCCACACATATTAGTGTCCCAGATGCGTATGATTCCGGACCTGATTTGCTTGGATTCCAGGATACCCAACCAAATACTGAAAGTACAGTAATGACAATGTGGAGATCCAAGCGGGCCAGGGAGACCAGGTTTGTGCTGAAGCATTATCAAATTTGACCAGCCTAGAGGCCAGGTTTATCAAAAACCAGGCAGATCAGTCACACATACACTCTCAAACACATGAGAAAATATATGAAGAAATTAAACATATGAGCAATATAATGACAAGACAACAGGACACACTGGACAAAATGGCAAGTAGCCTCTCTGTTATAGCCACATGTATGGGTCAACTTGTGGCAAATTTCCAGGCACAGCCTCCGCCACAGGCACAATTACAGCCACAAAGCCAGCCACACGCACATACACATACTATCCGATCTGGAGCTATTATCAGATATAGATCTAATATCAGAGCCAGAGAGGCAGATAGCTCCAGATAGGCAAATACAGGCAGACATCCAAAGTGAGCCAGACATCCAAAGTGAGCCAGACATCCAAAGTGAGCCAGACATCCAAAGTGAGCCAGACATCCAAAGTGAGCCAGAGAGGCAAAGTGAGCCAGAGAGGCAAAGTGAGCCAGACATCCAAACTGAGCCAGAGAGGCAAAGTGAGCCAGAGAGGCAAACTGAGCCAGACATCCAAACTGAGCCAGAGAGGCAAAGTGAGCCAGAGAGGCAAATCGAGACAGACACACAGCCAATGCTACATCAGGATCATAATGCGCAGGATCCTATGTCCCAGGCTCTTCCCCTGGCCCAAATACTAGCACTGGCACTGGCACTGGCACAACCATTGGCACTGGCTCAACCACTGTCCCAACCCCCGGCACTGGCTCAACCACTGGCACTGTCTCAACAACTGGCTCAACCACTGGCACTGGCTCAACCACTGGCACTGGCTCAAACACTGGCCCCAACCCCGGCACTGGCTCAACCACTGGCACTGCCTCAACCACTGGCCCCAACCCCAGCACTGCCTCAACCACTGGCACTGCCTCGACCACTGGTACTGCCTCAACCACTGGCCCCAACCCTGGCACTGCCTCAACCACTGGCACTGCCTCAACCACTGGCACTGCCTCAACCACTGGCACTGCCTCAACCACTGGCACTGCCTCAACCACTGGCACTGGCTCAACCACTGGCACAAGCCCAGGCACTGGGCCAGCATGAAACGGCAAGAAGAAGGCAACGATCAAGTCAGCGTGGACGTGATCCCACACCAACTCCTCCCACACGTTCATCACAACGACTATCACAAAAAATAAATAAAAGGTCTTATTATTGTTCCCGTAAGTTTTCATATTCCATTATTTGCATTCATTAAGGTTCACCAAACATAATTAACAATGTGCAATAATCAAGTGTGTTTGTAACACAAGTAAGGTGCATACATGTGAACGAAACAGCATATGATTTTGCATGTGTGAATAATGTATATCTATCTATATTTTATAGCGTCTTAATTGTGAAAAATTAACATTATAAATATTTGTTTGTTTGAACATGTTATTTCACAAAACAATTATATCCAAAGTGTGTTTCAGAGCTTGGCTACTGAATCATGTATAATATGCAAGTACACATTTCATCAGATACAGAACACCTGTATGTGGGAGAAGAATACATGGACACTTCTTCCTTTGTATAATGAACTTGTACAGTGTTGTGCAAATAATGCAAGTTTGGATACTTTGTAAAAAACTTGAATTAAGGAATAGTTTTGGTTACTGTACTCCATTCCGTTCAAATACATGCAGTTTGAGATGTGTTCTATGGAAAAGCCTCCGCTTTCTTACGCAATGCTAATATATAGTGCCATTGAAAATTAAAGGAACAAAAAAGCTACGGTCTCACAGATCTATCAATATCTTACGGATAACTACCATTATTATCAAAATCATCCTCAACCTAAGGTATGGAAAAATTCTATCCGACGCACTTTATCAACCAATGCTTCTTTTATTCGAAACCCACCATCTGGCGCAAACAGGGGTGGCTGTTGGTCATTTCATGAATCCGGTATGCGTATGTCTGCAAATGGAAATAAAAAAAGACAGACAATTGTCGGACACAACTACCATGATATAGGTGCCCGCAACGGTGCCTTAAATGTTCAGCAGAATGTCTTTTTTCAACCTGAGTTGGACTACCAATACCAGAACCATAACGGAGCAACATATTCCGATAACATGCAGAATAACGAGTTTGCTCAAACAGATGAAATGACACAAAGTTACTATGTGTATCCGCCTCCGTACATTGTACAAGATGCAAACAGTTATGGAGTAAGCTACAACCGTGCACAGCTGAACCCACAGAACAACGAATTGATGGACTACAGCACCTACATCGCAAACCAAACTTATACAGTGGCGACCAACTTTATTCGAACTTGGCTAGTTCCGCGAATTTCAGAATATCCCGGTAATGTGCGGTTTAGTATCGTTTTCTCCCGGAGTGTATTGCGTTATTTCGCGCCCGTGATTTAAGCATTTTATTCCCGCTGGCTGCAATACTGCAATGCCGTGTAAAAACGCATGGGGGCGTTTGCGAGCTGTTGTCTTTGAAGTCTAATACCTTCGCGGTTCAACCTACAGTACACAGTCTGTGCGTGCGTGCGCGCGCAGTAATAGTAAAATTGCATATTTAATTTTATTTTAAAGTACAGTACTGTACATGCTCGGACCCTGTTGGGGTGAAGTGAGGGGGTTCCTAACATCTGGGGGAAAATGAATTTTAATTCTATGGTGAGTACTGTCTTGTTGCTGTATTATTTTGGTGGGGCTGGCTGGGTACTTCTTTAGGGGGCTGACCATTACTGTACATTAAAACTTTTCTTTTTGTTTTTTCTCAGAAAAGAAAACGGCTAATGGGGGGATTTCGATGGATAATATTGTACTGTATGCTGATGTTTTCCGGTCGTACAGTATACTGTGTAATAAACCCGAATAAATAAAATTATGCATTTATTCTACATGTTCAGTATCGTTTCATTATTTGTCTTCTACAGTATAATGTACAGTGGTATACAGTGCCTAACATCTGGGGGCAAAAAGAATTTTATTTCTACTGTAGGTGCCCTAGAACAGAAGTTCCCACGTCAATTGCCCATGAACTTGACCGAGGCCCTAAGTAGTTCCCACGCCAATTGCGCGAATATAATGTAAAATAACCCGTTCTGTGGGTCTGAGCAGGTTGAAATTTACCTGGTCCTCATGAGGGAGGACCCTTGCCATAGTGGCAAAATATCAGCCTTCCAACACCCCCGAAACCGGAGATACAAAAATACAGTTTAAAAGCACATTACCAAAGTGGCTTTTTTTCTGCCATGCAAGTCAATGGCAGAAACCTGAAATTTAACATCACACTGACTCCGTTCTGTTGCCACGAGAGGGTCGCAATTTGCCATGCAATCCTGCCTCAACTAGGACTACATGGTCACCGAATCTGAGCCCTCTAGGTCGAACAGAACCGGAGTTGTGGGTTCCAGGTTTCTGCTCATTCGGACTTAGCAGGTTCAAAGCTTTCTCCGCCATTGCGCTCAATGGTAGGACCCTCCTCGCCGGCGTGACCCTTTCTCTCCGCCATTACTGCTCGGACCCTGTTGGGGTCAAGTGAGGGGGTTCCTAACATCTAGGGGCAAAATGAATTTTATTTCTAGGCGCCCTAGAACAGAAGTTTCCACGCCAATTGACCTAGTTCCCACGCCAATTGCGCGACCAGGCAGTAAAAAAAACAGTGCAGCAAGCCTCTACATTTGTTACACTGGCAAAGGAGCAAATGGAAACAATGTGAGGCAATTAAACATGTTCTTTTATTGGTGCAAAACCATTTATTTACAAATACTGTACAATGTTGAAACATTTAAAGTGCACAGCAATTCTAACCATCAACACACAATAATACATACTGCAGCCTTTATGAAATTCTTCTGCCACAAAACATTTTTGGTGCATGGGGCAAAGGGAGAAAAGTGACTTGCTTTTTATGTACTGTATGTGGGGGTTGTCTTTGGGGGTTTATTCATCAAATTATTATGATGAACTGCCTTTTGAGATGACACTGCTGTTAGCTATTTCAGCCACACACCTCCAGAGTTTTTAATCCCTCCCTAGCCAAGCGTCAATCGGCTGAGTCACCCTAGCCTACCATCCCCCTCTCTCCACTGGGTCGTTGATCTTCTGCATATTGCCATTGTGTTCTTAATCCGCCCATAGCCGAGCTACAAACACTCAGTACACCTGCGTCTAATCACACCATCCCCCTCTCCCAACCCTTAGAGGCCTGTTGTTTGAACGGTAATGCTTTGGAAAATCCCCTCTCGAATTTGAAATGTAAATCTGATGTGCACAGCACTGTGAGAATTGAGAGTACACTGATACAGTATTTCATCAGGGTGTGAAAATATTTGTCAGTCACTATGGTTTACAGTCACATGTTTTTAATACAATACAGTACATTCTTTAATATCTTTAAAATAAAAATATATAAATCCTGGTATAAATCCTGGTAAAATATTTTATAAATAAATAAATAAAATAATTCATTCGTGCAATGTATGATTCGCAGGAAAGTGAATAAATATTTATTTTATTTTATCAGGAACCAAAAAATACAAATATAAAAATAATCAGGAATAATACATACAGTAATGCAGTCTTTATTAAGTTATTTTGGCAGCTTGAAATTGGATAACCATTTGGAAAACCTTTGTAAAACATGGGGAAACATGAGTAATGCACATTTATAAGAATATTATTTAATACTACAGTATATACAGTAAAGTACTGTACTGTAATGTACTGTATAATATACTGTATATACTGTATAGTAAAATTATTTTTTCTTTAGTCTTTATCTTTTCCTCATTCTGTCTGCAGTACAGTAGTTCATTGAGAGAGGAGAGGTTTTGTGTACATCATTGCTGCTGTTTATATACTGTACATTTGACTGCACAAGCAGATTTGACTGGACACAACGCCCCCATCCCCCTAGGCCACCGTTTTTCCTGGAACGACAAGAAAACCAAAAATTAGTGCAGTTACTGTACTGTATTATGGCAGAACTACTGTAAGTGGCTGGTGCAGCTTTCTCTGGAAAGAAAAAAAATGGGGCAGTTAGTAGGCAGTTACTGTAGTACTGTCAAACTAGTCTACTGTATACTGTACTGGAACTACTGTATACTCTGACTACTGTTAAATTCTATGTACTGTAACCTGATGGCTGGTGCTGCTCTCTCTGTAAAGAAAAAACTAACTACTGTATACTCTTACTATCTGGAAAGAAAAAATCTGTGCCATACTTACCTGTAACATACTGTACTTACAATACTACAGCACAGTACTACTTTCCTGATGCTTGCCCATTACGCGCAATGACAATGGGCAACACAGTGGCAATATGGTCTATATATTTATTGCAGCGTTCCACGGTGAGTACATCGTTCCAAAAACTCAGTATGCCTTTCAACAAATCGTCCTTTTTGAAGGGTTTCGCCACTTTCCGGATATGGTCCTTCAGCTGATGCCAGACCATTTCGATCGGACTGAAGTCTGGCGACCTGTCATTGGAAAGAAAGGACAATTGGTTTAAGAGCTAAAAACAGTGGGGAACAAAAATGGGACACGGTCTACTGCACTTACTCCGCTGGCGTCTTCACCCAGTTAATGCCGCGCTCAAGGATATGCGCCGTTGCCGCAGTGTGCTTGGGATCGTTGTCCTGGTAGAAGCGGTGACCATTGGGGAAGTTGCGTGTGATGTATTGCACTATCTCGGGCACAATGTTGTCTTGGAAGAAAGTTTTATTCATGATTCCTATAGCAAGAAAAGAAAAGTGCTCAAAAAACTGCACAATAGTACAATACAGTGCATACGGTAAGGCAACACTAGTCAAGTACAGTGCATTAGGCGACATTATATTTGATAAATTTTACCTTCAAAGATGACAATGCATCCCGGTCCACGCCTAGAAATGGCACCCCACACATGCAGCTTCAGAGGGTGTTTTGGCCGCGGCTTCAAAGATAAGTGGCCTTCTTTGTGGAACGCAAATCTTGCAAATCTCTCCAGCGACACAGTAGACTCATCAGTGAAGATGCAATCCTGGAAAGTCTCCCCACTGTCGATCCATGCCTGGGCCTGGAGCACTCTTTTGATTTTGTTTGCGTCCTGTATCATGGGGTACGCTCTGTAATGACAAGGAAAAATTTTGTTTAGCGGCACAGTGCTGTACAGTTTGCTAAACAACACTTTTACCTCCTGTACTGTCCAGTACTAACCTCACATGTCCATATTTCCATCCAATGCTGCGTCTCATCTTCTTTATGCTGGTCTCGGATACAGTCAGATTGTGCTTTTCCTGCAGAGTGTTTTTAACCCTTAATGCACTCCTCTCATCATTCTCCTCACTTATTTTATCCACCAGAACAGTTGTCTCCCTACAATGTAAAGAAATTATATTGTTTTATTAATATGCAGCAATATAAAATGTATGTATTAATATGCAAAATAAATATACTGTTGTAATATAAATATAAATATACAGTACATCCTATACAGTATATACCGTTGTAAGATTAATTGAATTATACAAAAAATGTATACTGCTGTACTATAAATATAAATAGAGAAAATATATATACTGTTGTACTATAAATATTAATATGCAAAATAAATATACTGTTGTAATATAAATATAAATATACAGTACATCCTATACAGTATATACCGTTGTAAGATTAATTGAAATATACAAAAAATGTATACTGCTGTACTATAAATATAAATAGACAAAATATATATACTGTTGTACTATAAATATTAATATGCAAAATAAATATACTGTTGTAATATAAATATAAATATACAGTACATCCTATACAGTATATACCGTTGTAAGATTAATTGAAATATACAAAAAAGTATACTGCTGTACTATAAATATAAATAGAGAAAATATATATACTGTTGTACTATAAATATTAATATGCAAAATAAATATACTGTTGTAATATAAATATAAATATACAGTACATCCTATACAGTATATACCGTTGTAAGATTAATTGAAATATACAAAAAATGTATACTGCTGTACTATAAATATAAATAGACAAAATATATATACTGTTGTACTATAAATATTAATATGCAAAATAAATATACTGTTGTAATATAAAAATAAATATACAGTACATCCTATACAGTATATACCATTGTAAGATTAATTGAAATATACAAAAAATGTATACTGCTGTACTATAAATATAAATAGACAAACTACTGTATGTTGTAATATAAATCAACAGAAATAACAACAGTATTACAGTAGATACAGAACTGTACTGTAGATTTACAGTACAGTTTTCTATATTTATTTTTTTGTTAAGTTTTATACTGTAAATATACTTACGCGTTTGTTACCCTTGGTGCCTTTTTCCGGTCTCTGTTTTGTCCGTGTGCATGATAGCTCACGGTGTTTAATGGCACAACGAGGCCAGTAGTAGCTAACCAGCATTAGATAGCAGCAATTCGGTGTCCGCTCGTGTACATCTCCTTAATTCGCATGCTGAGCTCCTTTGAAATCTTTTTAACAGGCATTGCTGCGAGTAGAAAGAAATACAAACACAAAATGTATATTCGATGTTTAGTCTGTGTATTCTATGTGCAGTCAATACACAAAATGGATGGTGTATTTATACGGTAATGACTCACACGCCCACTTTCAACACCTGTACCTGGTCGCCATGCATAAAAGGTCACACACTTTGCATAGGCCACCACTCCATGATCTTTATCTGAACTTGCCCTTGTCCAGATACTGTACTGCATTGTGCCACCTGCTTCCATGGAGCATCCCCGGTTCTATGGACGCAAGAACCCTCTCACCTCTGCCGTGCCTGTCATGCTGAAAAAGCGAAAGGCGGTTGCCGTTTCCACGCCAAGGGCAAAGCGACAGGCTAAGGCCAATAAAGAAAACCTTCTGCTGACCCCAAAGGTTAAGGGTTTTCTTAGACGTAAGCCTCATTATGGGAAGAAGATATACGGTGATGTACTCTCGACGCAGAACGAATGGCAGCCAACCAATCGGACCCGCAGACCACTTCCTCCCTTATGCTTCGATGACTCTGCTGTAGTTGTCCCGGAAATCTTCATCCCGTCTTCTCCACCCCCATCTTCTCCGGTTCCATCTGACGACGGGTCACTGTCTCCTTTGCGCTTAGACGACTCTGCTTCTCGCCCGGAAATCCAAAGGTCACCTTCTCCATCCCTCTTCGACGACGCTGCCACTTCTCCTCGACCGGGTATCCACAGGTCACTTCCTCCACTCTCCATCGATGCCGCTTCTCTCCATGGAACCCCCATCTCATCCTCCGTTGCACCCATCCCCACAGATGTCCAGACGCCATGCACAAGAAGCAGCTCGTTGGACCAGATGCTGAATGGGATAAGTGTGGATCTCCCCGGGAATTCTATTGTGCTGGCAAAGATAGATCTGCTTCTGGAGACCATGTTAAATGTGGAGCAACGGATGCTACAAATGGAGCAACGGATGGATCAACGGATGGAGAAGTTAGAGGCTGACATTGCAGGCATACAATATTTGCTCGGTGCTAATGCCCCTGTTTCCCCGACGCCGGAGCAGGAGGGTGACATGGATGTGATGAATGGGACCTTCGACCCCCTTCCATCACCAAGCGCACCCCCTCCACCAGAAGATGTAGTGTACATGTATGCCGTTGAGGAGGACATGACAACCCCGTCAAGACCACGCCAGGAGACAACATGATGACCACGACCAGAAGAAAGCTTCCTCCCAGACATCCTACCATCGCCCGTCGCCACAAGCACACCCGTTCTCAAAAGACCTACACCCGCTCGAATCGAAACAGTGCCCGACATCACCCTGTGCGATCTGCCACCGGGGCTCAGGGAGAAGTATAGGGTGATGAGTGCTGGTGCACCCCACAAGTATGCCTTGATCATTTTTAAGCACCATGTTCCCTACACGTTGTTCTGCGAGTGGGTGTTCAAAATGAACTATGAAGGAAATCGCGTTAAAAAGGCCCTTCCTGCCAATTTAAGGAAAAACATTGTGGAAGAAATGCGGCGCTTTTATACAGTTACAGATCCTGTAATGAAAGGCGTTAGAGACTGCATTAATGGCGTTTTGCGCCATGCAAGGAATCGGCCATGGATGGACAATGTGGAGGACTGTCAGTGAGACCATACTGTTGTGCTGAACTGTATTGTACTGTACATGTTTTGCCCTACAGTACCTGCTGTACTTAAACAAAGGAGATGTTGTTGTGTGTGTTTTTTCACTGGAAATGCACAACTCCAGTCCCTGAGGGCCGCAAACAGGCATGGTTTTCAATGTTGCCCTGAAAACCTGCCCTGTTTGCTGCCCTCTAGGACTGAACTGGTGCAGGTCTGACTGACAGTGTTGCGCACCATCCCACTGTACTGTACTGTATACAGTACTGGGTTTCTTTAATAAAGGAGATGTTACTTAAAATGTCACTTTAACTCCCTTTGCCCCATGCACCAAAAATGTTTTGTGGCAGAAGAATTTCATAAAGGCTGCAGTATGTATTATTGTGTGTTGATGGTTAGAATTGCTGTGCACTTTAAATGTTTCAACATTGTACAGTATTTGTAAATAAATGTTTTTGTACTGACTCCACCAATAAAAGAACATGTTGAATTGCCTCACATTGTTTCCATTTGCAGCTTTGCCAGTGTAACAAATGTAGAGGCTTGCTGCACTGTTTTTTTACTGCCTGGTCGCGCAATTGGCGTAGGAACTACGGCAATTGGCGTGGGAACTAGGTCAATTGGCGTGGGAACTTCTGTTCTAGGGCACCTAGAAATAAAATTCATTTTGGCCCTAGATGTTAGGAACCCCCTCACTTGACCCCAACAGGGTCCGAGCAGTAATGGCGACGAGAAAGGGTCACACCGGCGAGGAGGGTCCTACCATTGAGCGCAATGGCGGAGAAAGCTTTGAACCGGCTAAGTCAGAATGAGCAGAAACCTGGAACCCACAACTCTGGTTCTGTTCGACCTAGAGGGCTCAGATTCGGTGACCATGTAGTCCTAGTTGCGGCAGGATTGCATGGTGAATTGCGACCCTCTCGTGGCAACAGAACGGAGTCAGGGCGATGTTAAAGTTCAGGTTTCTGCCTTTGACTTGCATGGCAGAAAAAAGCCACTTTGGTAATGTGCTTTTAAACTGTCTTTTTGTATCTCCGGTTCCGGGGGTCGTGCAAGGCTGATATTTTGCCACTATGGCAAGGGTCCTCCTGCATGAGGACCAGGTAAATTTCAACCCGCTCAGACCCACAGAACATGTTATTTTACATTATATTCGCGCAATTGGCGTGGGAACTACTTAGGGCCTCGGTCAAGTTCACGGGCAATTGGCGTGGGAACTTCTATTCTAGGGCACCTAGAAATAAAATTATTTTTGCCGCCAGATGTTAGGCACTGTATACCACTGTACAGTATACTGTGGAAGACACATAATGAAACGATACTGAACATGTAGAATAAATGCATAGTTTTATTTATTCGGGTTTATTACACAGTATACTGTACGACCGGAAAACATCAGCATACAGTACAATATTATCCATCGAAATCCCCCCATTAGCCGTTTTCTTTTCTGAGAAAAAACAAAAAGAAAAGTTTTAATGTACAGTAATGGTCAGCCCCCTAAAGAAGTACCCAGCCAGCCCCACCAAAATAATACGGCAACAAGACAGTACTCACCATTGAATTTCCCATTCAGTTGGCGCCGGCGCCGGTCCACTGCCAGTCCAGCTTTCTTCATCATCCACGTCGATAGTTGGCAGCGGGACTAGTCCACCTGTAGTCAGCAGGTGAGGCTGGAAATCGCTTAGGTACATGCAAGCTTCATCAAAACTGCTCGCCAAATCTAGCTCAGCCTCAGGCTCAGGCTCAGGGTTGTCACTGACAGTGGGACCGTCATTGGAAGCCGGTGCTGGTGCTGGTGCTGGTGCATTGCTTGGCAGCGACTGTCGCTTCTTAGTTGGTTTTAACACAACCCTTTGCCTTTTGCCGCCTCCATGATCATAGATACGGGAAAAATCCGGTGACATACACCAATACCCTCCAACGAATTGGGGCTCAATACAGTTAAAACAGGGGTCACTACATAACCTTTTCCTTACTGCACGCTTCCACGTATGAGGAGTTGGCGAAAATTTGTAAAAGTCATAGTTTTCGATAAAATACTGATAAATTTGAGCAACTGTTGCCATCTTATCCTCTGTTGCATTAATAGCGGCCCATATCAAATACGCGTAACTTCTGTCAGGTTTTTGGAAAGCGGGCTGCACTTGAACACTCATGGTGGGTCTCTGCAGAATAGTGTAACACAAACTGAAACTGGTCTTTGTCTTTCTTTAATATGAAAAGCCTAAATTGATATATTTTTGCAACCTCTTAGTTCATGCTCAAGGCCAAGGCCAAGTTACAATAGCACACTGTGGTACGGTATCTTTTTTAAACAAAACACCTGCAAGCCGACACATTACTGATTCGGCACATTACAATTCATGAATTTCTGCCATCTGGCAGACACGCGAAGCATTGCAGCCTATTAAAATCCGAACCATTATCAATAAACACATCAACCGCGCGTCAGCCGGGCATGACCCTGGCTGGGAGCCCGGTATGCTCCGGGTGAACAGCGTGGCATTCCAGGAACATGCCAGGTACAAGCCGGTGATTACTTCGAATAAAAGCTGCTGCGGCTGTATGGCTGCCCCGAATATGAATGCAATATAATGCAGGTAACTATATTGTAAAGACTTTCTAAACTGTGTGAATCTTTTCTTCCCGAATGAAGCGCATATACTGCTGCGGCCAAGTTTATTCGAGCATTTGCCCGTTCTTGGCCGCAGCAGTAGCCTGGCGCGCGCCCGAGAGTGACGGGCACGCGCCGAAGCAGCGGAAGAGCGCCCTCCGATCGGGGCGCTCTCCCTACTGCTGCCGGGTCCGCCGGGTCCCCCGGAACCCCTGCCGCTGTCCCGCGATCGCGGGACACCATGGCTCCCTCGGGGAGCCCCTGGACGCGCGTGCAGGGGGCGCACGCTCCCGAAGACGCGTGACCGCGCGTCTATGACGCGCGGCACGCCGAGGGGCGGCCACTAGCAAGCCGGGAAATCTCCCGGCTTGCGGTACCGGCCACACTCGAATAAAGTGTGTCGGTACTGTACGTTGTATTCATTGCGCATGCGCATACCATATGGGAAAAAAAGTTTTTGTTTGTGTAAATTAACATGTCTCTTTTACCTTTTCGGCTGCTTCTGATCATATTACAGAGATCGCGCTGTGAAGATCACAATATGCCGGAACACAGTTCTGTAAGAAGGTAAGATATATTTACTGATATACGTGGCAATATTTTGATCCTTGCTGTGCAATGGCGGTTGAAATCAGAGATATTCGTGCGCAGCCCTTAAATGACAGTCGAGTACGTGTACGCCCCTTTGTGAAACTAAAATAATTGGAAACATAAAAAAAATAGATATGCAGAAATGCAGTACATATCTTATTTAGTGTAGTTTGCATATGGCAACATCATCTTATGTGCCTTATGAATATTGTTTACTGTGTTGTAGAAATGGCAAGCAAAGCAGCATTTTACATGTCATTATGTCACATTATGCAGACTATTTACTGTTGTTTATCATTGTGTATGTAACATGTTTGTGGTACTAGCATGTCAACAAACGTAACCTTATGTAATACAGCCAGTCCTCGGTTATCCGACACAATGCGTAGCTCCAAATGTAGTTGTAAAGCTAAACGTCTTAAAGCGAAACACGCTTTCTCATAGCAACACTGTTAAAAGTAAATGTTGTTTTTTTTTTTTTTTTTTGTCTAATTAATTTTGTATATACTCATAATATTGTACCAGGATAATAAAAAATTACACACATACACATTATATCCTGTGTGTGTATGTAAAGAAATATATTAGTGTGTGTAAAGAAATGATTATTGACATATATTTTCTTGTTATGCAGTAATCATTTTGTGGTTAGATGTAACATTAATGTTGTTAACGAAATGATTGACGTTTAGTACATAGGTACATTATACCAACCGTGTGTTTAGATGCATAATTAAGTAACTATGTAACCGATATATTACTTAAATTAATATTATATATCTACTTCTTTCACAGATGTTCACAGCTCCGTTCAAGACAGAAGATAATGTGAATGCATGTATCCAAAGACCGAGCAACTGAGAGTTTTTCCATTATGGCCACATACAGCAGCGGCAGCTCTTATTCGAGCAAATGCCGCTGGCTGAATGAGGCTGGGAAGCGGGTAGCCGCGGCGCGTGGCGGCGCACTGTGACGTCACGGTCACAAGCGCGCCCGGCTTCCCCGTCTTCCCCGGCTTCCCCAGGCTTCCCCGACACCCCTGGAGTTCAAATCTAGGTAAGCGGGGGTGCGGGGAAGCAGAGGGGCAGAGTAGAAGCCGGGTTCGGGGTGTCTTTGGGGGGGTAATTGCACGCGATGTGGAGGGGGGGTGCGTGGGGGAAACGCGGCGGCGCGCGTTTCTGACTGGCGGCAGCTGGGGTAGATCCCGGCATGCCGCCGGCATTTACTTTAATAAAGTATGTCGCTACTGTACCAAAGACATCACATGGCCAGTCATGCTATGATACCTCAAACTGAACATGCACACTTTTATATATCGTAGTTAATCATAGATTTTCACTTTTTTTAAATAAAAACATTAAATCGATAATGTAGGCTTTTTCATACTAACTTTAAATGTGTGTTAAAATTCAAATAAACTTTGACATGACATCTTTTGTTAGTGCTCCTTTTTTATCAATGGAACCCAGATTACAGTGACAACATTCAAGTATAAAAACACAATAGTATATATAGCCTGAAGAAACACACATGTACTTGTGTTGAAAATGTATTTAAAATAGTTTAACTTGAACTATTGTAGGAAACATTTACATAAAATATGAATCTGGAAAAGTGTGGTTTTAAATTAAACATTAATAATAATAGGTATACATGGCAGCTTAATTATAGAAGAGATCAACATCTCATCTGCTTATACTCATGCAGACATTAATTACTGTATGTATGTAGTCATACTTACATACGTGACAATCATAATATGAAGTAAGGAATGTGAAGCATAACAATTCTGTAAACCTTTAATAACAGCATTAATTATTTCTAAGTTGATCATGATGTTTAAAGTATCAGCCAAAATCCACATCGAATCATTTACAGTAGTTCTGTTGTAAGGTAAGACTTTGCAGAGTATTTAATACAGCATTTGTTTTTAAATTAATACACAATATTCTGCATGTAACGATGCACACATTGTATAGTTGGTTTGAAAGAAGATTAATACAAGAATAGAGGTGTTAAAAATAAACATACCGTAGGCAGCCGAAGTTCGGATCATTCCTTAGAAAATATGCAGTTATTTGGAGAGAGCAGCATCCTAAGATTATACACACAATACAATGTTACACACACAACGAGATGATGACAGATTATATGATATGTATTGTTAAAACTTACATGTGAAAAAATTAGCAATTAAGGTCCTGCGAGTCTCCACCCCACTGGCTGTATGGTCCCTAACCCCTGCAGGAGGCACGAGAGGATCCTCCTCTAAATCATCACGAATGTTGCCTTGAAGATTGTGACTTAGTGCTACACTGGCGACACACTTTATTCGAGCTCGGCTAGTCCCACGAATTCGGGTATACCCGGGTGTATTGAGGTTTCTGACTGTTTTCTGCCCGAGTGCATTGGGTTATTTTCCAGGCAGGGATTGAAGCATTTTATTCCCACTGGCTGCAATACTGCACAGTATATATATATATATACTGCATTACAATTCATGAATTTATGCCATCTGGTAGACACGCGAAGCATTGCAGCCTATTAAATCCTAATCATTATCATTTAACAGATCAGCCGCCCGTCAGCCAGGCATGAACCCAGGCTGGGAAGGCAAACGCAACGGGGCTTGTCAGAGGTGAGGAGCGGCGCATTCCAGGTATCTGCCAGGTACATACTGGGTATTTGCTCGAATAAAGTGTGTCGGTGCAGTACAGTGTATGTTGTGCAGAATGCAACAACAAATCACTATGTCACCAACCTTCGCTGGCGAATACTGTAGCGCACCACCAGATCTATCAAGACACCTAAAACGACTTTTCAACACTCCAAATGTCCTCTCGATCACTGAGCGTGTGGATATGTGTGCGGCATTATATCGTTCCTCTGCAGGGGTTTGAGTATTACCCAGTGGGGTCAGAAGCCAAGGGCGGCTACCATATCTTGAGTCGCCTATAAGAGAGTCAAATTACATAAATGTTAAAAGATGTAAGTAAATTCCAAACATTGTGTATTGCCTTTTCACAATACATGACAGTTAATAATATAGAACACATGCCCTAACAATGAAAGCCTGATCTACCATTACGATGCATGACATGGATTACATATAGAAGGTAACCATAATGAATGATTTGATGTTAATTAGAATCTTAGCAACACACAATGAAACATTAATCTGGACATTACATGTAGTTGTAAGAGCAGTTTATGTAACATTGACTGACCCAATAGCCGACCTTCCTCAAATTCCCCCGCTTCAAATTTGCGAAACACTAACAAGTTTTTTTAAAATATGTGAATCGTGGCAGGCACCTGGGAAGTGAGCTACCACACTCAGAATTTTCATGTATGCGTCACATACGACCTGCACATTGAGTGAGTGGTAATTTTTCCTGTTCCAAAAATCCCTCTCCTCTTCACGTAGCGGGGTCAGCGCAACATGTGTGCAATCTATAGCACCCATCACATTGGGTAGCCCAGCTACATTATAAAATGCAGTCTTCAGTGCCTGCCACTCTGTTTGCTCACTAGGAAAATGTATATAATCACTAGCGCGTCGAGTCAGTGCACATAGAAACTGGCTAAAGGTCCGCGAGAATGCCGACTGCGAGACCCCGCCTACTATGCCCACAGTTGTCTGAAATGAGCACGAAGCAAGAAAATGTAAGGAGCTCAGCATTTTAACAAGGACAGTCACTGCATGACTCCTGTCTGTTGTTGGCTCTAAATCTTCTCTTAAAACTTCATACAGTTCCAAGATAGCCTCTGAGCTCAATCTGTAACGCCTGATAATTTCTTCCTCCGTCAAGCCCTCTAGGGAGGTTATTTGTCTAAAATTGCGGGGGGCTATATGTCTCACAACACGGATCTCCCTCGCTTCCCTCTCTCTCCTCTCTCTCCTCTCTCTCATAATCTCCCTCCTCCTCCTCGCACAAAAAATCAGGAAAGCACAATCTGGTGGCGGTTCCATGTCGGCGTGGTAGGTAAGTGTCTTCTTCTATCCTTTAAATAGGCAGACTAATTAGTGAAATGATTTTAAATGATGACACGTGTGTTTGTTAGTATTGTGAACATATTAATTTTACTAATTGTACAATTCATTGTAATGTGATTTCGATGTGTTACACACATAATGAAATGTGATGTCATCATCAATTACGCACCATTCGAAAATAAACAAAGTAAGCGATGCTGCGACACAATATTACTAATTGACACAAAATAATAACTCTATTATTACATTTCTCACAAACATGTTGAGTCATGAACTTAGTACATATCTATAATTAATATTTTGTTATTGTAAAGCTGTGTCAGAAGGGTGGATTATTAGCTATATGTTTGTTTGGTGATGACGGGCGTATTGCCCTTTAAATTAACCCCTTTCTAACGTTTGATGGAACACTATAAAGTTTACTAGATACATGTAATTACATTGATATACAAATACAAGGAAACATGTGGTGACCTTTAATGTAAATTGTTGACTATCATGTCCGGGGGATACAGATATATTAACGCCAATATCCGTGGACCCCCAGACAGCTTAGAGGACCACCCATGTACCCCTCAGAGTAAATGTTGTTTCTTTCTCCATCTGAATGTTTGTTAAACTGTGAAAGACAGAATTATGCATATGTGGATAATATTATTTTATTATACTATAATCCTGTACTGTATGTGTTATGTATTTGTATTAATTGGTATGGTTACTTGTCATTGGGTCTGGCACATGATTGGTAACGCATGCAAATGGGGACCCACGAACAGTCACGGACCCCCCAACACACCCGAGACACCCGCGGGGACACCCGCGCGACCCCCGGCCTCACTCGGGGACTCCCGTGAGGTCAGCCGGGTACCCCGACTGACGAACCCCCGCGGGATCAGCCGGGGACACGCGCGCGAACCTCGTGCTCCCTCAGGGACCCCCGCGGGGTCAGCGGGGGCACCTGCCGGCCTGCTGTATGGGTTTTGCGCATGCAAAAAAAAAAAAAGTCCAGTTTTCTTTGCGTCTACTCTTACCTGACGTGTTCTAATCAACGCAACTTTCGCGTTTGCAAAGGTTGCGTTGCTTAGTGCATCCCGCTTAAGGGCAGAATTTCACGCAAACAGGGCTGCGATCGAGCAAAGTTGGACTTAGAAAAAATTTCAGAAAAAAGTCATTTTTAGAGCGCAAAGTGCCTGTTTGCGTTGCTGAGTGCATCGGGTTGAGCCAAAATACACGATCGAAGAGCACTTTGCGCTCTAAAAGTGACTTAACGGAGCTTAGTGCATAGCCCCCATAAAGCACAATAAATACATATAGCACTCACTCATGTCCGGCTGCCACGAAGAATACCATCCTCATCTTCATCACCGTCCATGCCCTCCTCCGATGCTGCAAAACATAAACAAGAATTTCAAAAGCCAATGTAATGTCCCTTAGCCCCTTAACCACCTTAGCACCATCTTGCCTCCTTTCTTGCACATACTAAACATTCAGGTCTCAAAAATAAATCCATTTTTTGCCCTACTTACATTAAAGGGCCATATTTATAAACATTTGAATAGTTGGTCGAACACGACCTCCAAATTTTGTCCAAAGGCTATATATTCTCCAATATCAGACCAGACAACCTTACAATGGTTGAACATAATACTCTTTATCAGCTAAAAAAGAATGATGCAAAAAAAATAAAGAATGCCGACAAAGGCGGTGCGGTTGTAGTCATGCTTAAAGAACATTACTACAATGAAGCTATGAGACAACTAAGTGACAATATATTTTATTGTAGATTGGAGAAGGACCCTACATTATTGTATCTCACTGAATTACATACATTGATTGATCTTGGCAGAGAGTTGCGGGTATTATCAAGTCAGAAGTCACAATATTTGCTCAATCGTTTTCCCACTGTGCCTATTTTTCACCATCTCCCAAAGATCCATAAATCTCTGGAATGACCTCCTGGCAGACCAATTATTTAGAGTATTGGATCTTTATGAGATGGTGTATCTAGGTACGTGGATGTTTATTTACAGCCTTTAGTAAAAACTCTCCCCTCCTATCTCAGGGATTCATCACACTTATTAACTATGATTAAAGACATTCCTTGGTGTCGCACTTATTTTTAGGTTACACTAGATGTTACATCTTTTTATACCATTATTAGTCACCAATTGGGTATTCTAGCTATCACACATTTTCTTAATTCTTCTAATTTACACACTCCACAAATCACTTTTTTATTAGATTGTATTATATTTTTATTACAGCACAATTATTTCTTATTTGATCACCACTATTACTGTATCTTCAGAAACAAGGCACTGCTATGGGCACCTCTTTTGCACCCTCTTATGCGAATCTTTTTATGGGCTATTGGGAAAATATTCACATTTTCGGTGACACCAATCCTTTTCGTAAAAATATAATCTTTTACCGTCGATATATCGACGATCTTATCCTGTTATGGAGTGGAGACTATATTACATTAATGACATTTATTGATTACTTGAACAAAAATACTTTTAATTTAAAATTCTCCTCGTCAATTCATATCAATCATATTAGTTTTCTGGATGTGAATTTGTATATTGATGTTGATTGTAACATTCAGACGGATATATTTCGTAAACCAAATGTCCGTAACTCTTTGCTTAGAGCCAACAGTAATCATCCTAGACCCTTATTGCGTGGCATCCCTGTGGGACAATATCTTAGATTAAGAAGGATATGCTCCACTGAAGAATTGTTTAGACAACAGTCAGAGATATTGAATAATAGATTCAGAAGCAGAGGATACTCTTAGCGTGACATTCATTCTGCTTTTATGCGAGCATTACAAACTGATCCCTCAGATTTATTAACTAAAACCAATGCTGATAAAACAAAAAGACATGGGGAGACTACCAATAAAAATGAAGAAACACCATTGTTTATTACTACCTACAGCAATCAAGCTAGTCAAATAAGAACCATTGTAGAAAAACATTGGAAAATATTACATCTTGATAAAGATTTGTCTACTTCCGTTCAAAATACTACGAGATTTGTTTATAAAAAGGCAAAAACTATTGGTTATCATCATTCCCCAAGTCTATTTGTATCAGACCGAAATAAACAAAAACAGAATCTTCCAAAGGGGTTCCACAAATGTGGAAATTGCAATTATTGCAAATATGCAACCCCTCTCTCAAGTATTACATGTAAACATACAGGTCAAACATATAAAATTTAACAATTTATGACCTGTATGTTTACCACCAATTATGTAGTTTATAAATTGAATTGTAGTTGTGGAAGTATTTACATTGGTAGGACGATACGTCCACTTAAAATCAGGATCTCTGAACATCTTCGTGCAATCAAAAAGAATGATCTTAGCTTAACTGTATCTAAGCATTTCACTAATTGTCCATTAGGTACTTATGTACATTTACATTTAGTGCCCTAGAACTAATCCCTAAACATCCTAGAGGAGGTAATAGAGAGGCAGCCCTCAATAAAAGAGAAATGTTTTGGATTTATATCCTCGGGTCATTATCACCTGGGGGTATAAATACTGATTGGGAATTGAAACATTTCTTGGAATGATATTCTGTTTTTCATTAAGTTTAAATAATGATGCACTGTGCATATTCTGCACCTCATATGTTTTCTGTATGTATACTATATACTCTTGAATAGATATTAAGTCTGTTTGAATCTCTCTAGCATTAATTACTTTGTACATTATAGTCTCATTTGTATGTGATTGATTACAACGGACTTATTATTTTTTGTAACAATTTTTTTATTGGTCACAGTCATAGATAATTTTACATACAGTAGTGTCGTGGGCCCACAACATTTCTGCTCATTATTTTCAGAGAAGGACCAATAACAGTTTTCCGTTTTCAGTAGGAAAAAGAGTAAGGGAAGAGGAGGGGGGGAGAAGACAAACATGGGAGGGGGGGGTGGAAAGGAGGGTATGTGGGCTTTTGGAGCATGGCCGTAAGCTTCTCCATAGTCATGATCTCATTAACCCTTCTCACTACTGTGGTTCTCGAGGGGGCCTTAATCTGTTTCCAGGCTGCCGCTATAGAGCATCTGGCCGCTGTCAGCATGGCCCTGATCAGCCGGGAAATTGGTGGGGGGAGGTCGTCAATGGGTTTGCTCAGCACCATGGTCAGAGGGTCCAGGGGGAGGGGGATTCCAATGATCTCGTAGATGTGTCTGGATCTTGGTCCAGAACTTCTGGATCTCCAGACATGACCACCAAATTTGGGCCATGTCTCCCTTTTGACCACATCCCCTCCTGCACAGGTCCGGTGTGCCGGGGTAGACCTGGCTCAGCCTAGCCGGGGTCAGGTACCACTGGAATATAATTTTATAGATGTTTTCTTTTATTGTCGTACAAATTGAGGTTTTAGGGGCTTGCTCCCAAATATCCTCCCAGTCTTCCAGGTCTATTGGGAGACCTAGTTCGTCCGACCATTTTTGCATATAGCGGTGTTTCGGGGGGTCTGATGTCGGTTCCGTGCTTTTGTATATTTGTGATATCAGGCCTCTCTGGTATATGTCTTTGAGACATAGGGTTTCAAACCGGGTCAGTGGGGGGAATTTTGAGGTTGGAGACAGTGAGTGTAGGAAGTGCCTATGTTGTAGGTACTTAAATAGATGAAGGTCTTGGGTCTGGAATTTGTTCTTTAATGCCTGAAAAGTTAGGATCTCTCCCTTCTGCAGTAGATCGGCAACCATCCTAATATTGTGACCCTGGAATTGGTCAAATTGTCTTGTGTAACACCCTGGCGGGAAGTTGGGGTTCCCAAAGAGTGGGGTGAGCTGGGAGGGAGAAGCTAGCAGACCATACTTCCCTTTGCTTTTGATCCATGCGTCCCACGTGCATCTCATTGCTCCGAGGCTGAACCTCTGTGGCCCACTCCCTCTCCCTCCTGTGGTCCAGAGTGTCACTTGGATGGAGTGAGGCTGTGCGTAATGTGACTCTATTGTGAGCCAACAGGCCAAGGCTGGGTCGCAATTCCAAACTACAGCCTGCTTCAATTGTGCTGCGAGGTAATATCTGACTAGGTCGGGGACCCCCATACCTCCTCTTGCTCTTGAGGAGAGCATCACTGATCTTGGGACCCTAGGTCTCTTATCGTTCCAAAGGAATTGGAGTATTAGTGACTGGATGTTCTTTAGAGCCGGGCGTGGCACTACGATGGGGAGGGTTTGGAAGTAATATAGTAACCATGGGAGGACGTTCATTTTTACGGAGACTATTCTTCCGAACCAGGAAATGTGGTGTTTTTTCCACGTTTCCAAGTCTTTTTTAATCTGGTCAAATAGGGGGGGGGGGTAATTGTGTTGATAATGGGAGTTATACGAGTTTGACATTTTGACCCCCAGATATTTTATATAGGTGGAGCTCCACTTGTATTTGTAGTGGGCTTGGATAAGTTTCCACGTCTGGGGTGGGAGGGAGATATTTAGGGCTTCCGATTTGTCTATGTTGACCTTATAGTCAGAGATGCCTTTGAAGGCTAGGAAGGGAGGGAAGGGGGTCATCGAGGGTCAGAATAACATCGTCCGCGAATAGGGAAATTTTGTACTCTCGGTCCGCAATTTGGATCCCTTTGATACTTTTTTCGGCTCTAATTTTGGCCGCTAGAGGTTCAATGGTTAGGGCAAATAACAAGGGGGAAAGCGGGCAGCCCTGTCTGGTCCCGTTCCTGATTTTTATTGGATCTGAGAAGCCGCCTTATAGTTTGACATACGCTGGACATGGAATTATGGATGAAGCTAGTGGGACAGGAGGAGTAGGGGGGTAACGTGCCCTTTCCTGAGGGGCCAGAGGGTCAGCCCGCGAGTTATTCAAAGGCCAGAGGCAAGAAAGGGGAATGTTGGGCGTTTAATGACGAGCACTGCACGTTGGGGATAGGTTGCAAGTTTAGGCATGTGTGCAGCCAATGTGGAGGTAACAACCCCACCAAGAAGTGTTTCCAAGCTCCGGGGAACCCCTACCAGGGAGGAGGGTATGCCCATAACGAGGGTCCCAAAACCGGTCAGTCTTAGCGGTTGAGCCATTGGGTAGAGGGTACCCCGATTGGGTGAGGGCAAGATGCCGGGAGGAGGGGTTTTAAATGGGGGGTTTTCACACCAGGGGTGGGGGGGCCCCATTTGCACTCACACACACACACACCCCCCAGCTAATTATTTCCCCACAGGGTGTGGTGCAGAAGGATAGTTTAATTAAAAAAAAAAGTGTTTTAAAGCAAAGCAGGCCTCAGGGAAGGTTGATATAATCACAGGCGCGTGCCCTGTAAGGGCGATAAAGAGTTAGGCTGGGCAGCGATCTCAAGGGGGTGAGGTTTTCCTGACGCATAAAGATTCAACTCCTCTAACCAAATTTCAATCCAACAGGAATTTTAAATGTTGCCGGGAAAGAGGAGGCATTAATGCCACCAACTTTGGCTTGATACAAGGGGCATGGCGTGCATCTGTCGGGCGAGGGCAGGGAAAATTTTATTTATATCAGGCGCAGTCCTTTGCAAGCGATCAGAAGTAAGGGTTAGGGTCACAGCTTCTTGTGTGGGGTGAGTCTCCAGTAAGTGGCCTTAATGGGTCCTCCGGGTGGCAGAACTGTCAGGCCAGTCATCGTAGGGACACCGTGAATACCCGAAATGGTGCTCCATCCGATGCCGATGGGTCGCCAGGTAACGATCCCCCTGAAAAGATTGTGCGGGCTGGAGGCACCGACGCAGGCAGTCGGGCGCTGTACCCCTGGCACTAATCTTAGGTAGCTGGGCTCTATCCTATGCGGGTAGGCCCAGATGGCCAGGATAGGGGGACCTAGGGTGAGCGGATGATGTGGCGGTTGAGAATAGTCTCCCGGTGGCGGTCGAGAGTGTCTCTTCCGGTGGAAAAAGGGGGAAATGTCCTCGGGCACGTCACTCTGTTCTCAGCTCCACGACGTGTGTTACATGCAAAGAAGAAGAGAGAGGAGAGGGCCACAGTAAAAAACAACTCAAAGTTATACACACTTCTTTCTTTAGAGTGGGAGGGGAGGGGTGGGAGGGGAAAACAAGGGAAGAATGATATTAAAACACACTGTTTGGGTAGAGACACACTCACATGGAATTTCTAATATCTTGAGCTGATGTTCTCTCCCCAACACGTGATTACATAGGTTGTAGGTGAGGAAGTGCCCTCTGGTATCTTCCTTGACAAAAATAAAAGGGAAAACAAAATAGTGCAATACAATTTAATTAGACAGTGGGTGAAGGAGATTTAAATCTTACAAGCGACTGATATTTTCAGACATAGAAAGGAGATGTCGCCAGACTCCACAGCATATCCCTTTCTGGGTTGCTGTGTTGCTTCTCGGCTGATCCCTGCTGGCAAAAGGTCTTTCTGTCTGTATGTGGGGATAATTCTGGCTGCAGTGTGGATACTCAAGGCCCGTGCACAGGCTATGTTCTCCTCCGGCCGCCTATCCCCTCTACAGATGCAGTCTTCAGCTTCCTTACTCCGTTGCGCGTGCGTATGCGCAGACGGCAAGACGCTGGGCCAAGATACAGGGGAAAGAAACTCCTCGCTACGGTGGCTTGGAATAACCAAAAAACGTCAGACGCGTTTCGCCAATACTTCCTCAGTGACGTAGCCGGTGGATGGTAGATTAGGGCGGGAGGAGGAGGGCTCCCCCCGCTGGAAGATACTGAGAATAGGGATGACAAAGGACTAAGATTATGGCTGACAGTTATTGGCAAGTATTGTTAAAACAATAAAGCTGTGACCATTTTTACTTCCACAAAACAGTGTCGTCTCAGTTTGTTAGGTGGGGTGTAAGTAAACCACGCAGTAGGCACACTAAGCCTTTAAGAGAGGCAGAGGTCCCAAAATGGGGCTGTCGCGTCCATAAGGGCTGAGTGCCTCCAGGGGGTACTTAATGTGCCTTCCTTTCCTTCCCCCCTCCCCCCACCACGAGGTTTGGTAGATTTGCGCGCGCACCAACAGGGGGAGGGGGCTAATGGGGCGGGCTATTTAAACCCTGCGTTTGCAGGAGCTACCCACTGACTTTGCCCATTCAAATAATCATTACAGTGCAATACAATAAAATACATTACTATAAACACAATTCTAGCCATTTCATCCATTGATTGTCCTTGTGGAGATCAATGTCCTCAATAATACAGCTATCAAAGTACCGTCACTCATTGTCTAACAGCTAAATGATCTACTGAATGCAAAAGGTCAGAATAGTAAATAATTTTAATATTACCATATGCAAACTGAATTAGAGCAAATACAATGCAATGGGAAATAATGTCTCACAGTGAGGGGTGTGGGGGAAAAAAGGAAAAGGGGAAAAAACATGAAACATTAAGAAAATACACACAAAAAATGGGAGAAAAGCAAGTACGCAAGGGGGGCAACGTTTTGAGGAATTACCTCTTCTTCTGGCCCATTCCCTCTGGTCCCCAAGGTTCCCAGATGTACTTCCCTAAGCCTTCTTTCCCCGTTTATTGTCCTTGTGGAGATCAATGTCCTCAATAGGTCACAGATAGCCACATTGGCACCCAATGGCCATCCAACAACCCCTCTCCCCCTCCTCCTCTACCTCCAACCCCCCCTCCCTCCAAATACACACTGTAAAGGGCAAAAGGCCTATTATCCATATGTGGATAATAGCGCATTTGGCCATTAAAAAATAAAACATTAGCCAGAATATAGTAAATTAAAGTTGTACTTACCAATGCCAGGATGAAGGCCTTCCTAGTCCTGATCTTCCACCCCCTCTGGTCCTCCTTGTCCTCAAAGTCTTCGTTGGCAGCAACATTAAAATAAAAACTATGTACTGGCTATTAACCCCTTAATCTTATTAGCTATTAGTAACCACTATAGTAATTAGGAGATTGCCCCCTGCCTCTCCCCCGCACTACACACCCAGACAGCCTAACCACCCTCCCCAGGGCAACTACCCACAGTCCCCACCCTCTCTACCCCAAATCACCACACATACAAATGCGCAAAAGCACTAGTAGCCAAATATGGCTAATAGCACATTTGCCCATTTGTTTTCAAAACAAAAAAAAAACCAATAAAATAACATTTACATACCAGTACAATACATGACACACTAGGCAATAAACCCATTGATAGTCACGATGGTTAAACCCTGCCCACAATGGTGACAAGGATTACCACAATTGCAATGAATGGGCAACCTAAAAAAAGAAAAACATCGAAAAATTAAAATAAATGACAATGAAATAAAACCAGAACTTTTCCAAAAAATGCATTCATTGTCACTTTGGTTATCTAGATCCTCAAAAGGGGCATAGAAGAACACGTTGCCAATTAATGGACATCCTAAAAAAAATTCACAATTAAATAGAATACAATCAATGAGTTTCTTACCTTTACCGGGATGAAGATGCATCCTCATCATTCAACTACAGCACCAATTCTTGCCCCATGATGCATTGATCTGCATCATCAGTGATGCGAAGAAGTCCATGATTCTCAGTTGCTTGCAGAGGAGGCCCCGGTGAGTAGTTCTTCTTTCTTTTCTGCTTCTCTTCTTTCTTGACTTTAACAGGTCCAAAAGATGTTGATACACTGTCTTCATGGGGTCAACTGAGATGTGACCGGTTGTCCTCTGCACCCTGCCCACCCCCGTGTCTCTTATTATACCCTTGTTTTGGAGAATATTCCAGATGAGGAGTCAAGATCTGCGATGAGAACCCCAGACAGAGTACCATAGGAGCCTCCTCCCACAGCATCTAGCCACGCCTGCTCACTGAAGCCCACCTGCTGCACCATGCAAGCTTTGGCAACTGGTAACAACCCAATTAGCCTTATCCCAATGGACACAATTACCAAATACATGAACAGCTGTGGAGGACAGCCTAGTCGACTAGTCCTGCTACTTTCCAAGCACTGTCAGTTTTGAACAGTATAATGAGTGGTGTCAAAATGTAAATTTTGACAGCTCGAGGGGCAAGAAGGTGCTTTTGTTTAATTTTGTAACACTTGCGCTCCCACGCGCAAGAAGGGGAACCCGGTAGTGAGGTGGGGAGGCTGCAGGAGACACAAGATAAGAGAAAGTTGCCGCGCAGCTGGGGAGTGGTGCACATCGTCACGTAAGTGCGCCACGCACGAGTGAAGCAAGCCCGTGTCCGGAGGAGTGGAGTCAGGCTCTGTAGCACAGTTAGGGCAACTGCTAGTATGCGTGAGCTCTGTTAGCAGAGCGGAGGTGTGCGTACTCTCAGGCACCAGTGCGGGGGTCTGCTGTGCCACAGGTGAGGAGGTAGGAGAGAGAGTCAAGAGCACAAGGCTACAATTAGTGGAATGCTTCCAGGAGGACATTCAGCCTCCTTAAAGGCAGAGTGCCAGTAACTGAAGAGAGAAGCAGTACTACATTGAAAGTAAGGGTTCTTTAGATAAGTGCTTTAGCCAAAGTATTATAAGCCTGCTACCACATCAAGGTAAACTCTATTCAGCAGGTCCTACACTACTCGCAACGGTAAACTATGCCTCAGTAAAGGAAAGAGGAATGTCTCAGACTTCCGGAAAGCCAAAGGAAGCAAATAGAGGTCTCAGAGGAAATCCAGACAGGAATATCATGCGATGGCAGGATCAAGAGGCATAGAGTACTGGAGTAGTACTTTTCATGACCCAGGGCAGGTAGCAACTGTCTGTTATTTAAAGGGCAGCAGCAGCTGTTGATAATGAGAGTCAGAGTGAGGCTTTGTAACAGGGGATTTATCCCTGTTCAGAAAACTTGCCTCTAATCCAGCAGTGTGCTGGTTAATTGACCATCACCTGACTGATTGGAGGTTTGTTAGAGAAAAAGGCTCCTCCTGAGACTGGAAGGAGAGACTCCTGAGCACACACGTGGGCTGAAACAGGAAGGGACAGAGAGGTCTTGAGCAGCTGTATACTGACAGCCAGACAAGACAACAAGGGGTTGAACACTTCTAAAACCTGAAAGCTAAAAGTGCCTTAGGACAAAAAGGCTGCGCCAGGACAGCAGAGAAGGATTCCCCCTACAGCTACCAGAGAGACAGGTAAGACTTTACTTTCTAAGACTGTTGTATATCTGCACATATCAAAATATATGTTTGGGGATAGGAAACATGCTAATCTAAAGGGAGTTGTGGACTGCATAAGTTTAACTAGAAATACTCCCAAGTGGAACAGAAGCTTTGTTTGACCCCTTATTTGCATATGTTTGATGATTTTCTTGTGTTAAAGAAGCAGGCGCAATAAAAGCCTTATTTAATTTCACCTTAAAACCAGTCTCTATTGCGTACCTCTGAACACGTCTCTTACAGGCTTACTTCCTGACAGGAGGAAGAGGGCAGGATTTGCCAGAAAGCAAGATGGCATTGCTTGCTTCAGTATGCTTGAAGTCAGTTCCTGTTGAAGAGATAAGGCAGGAGGTGGGGCGGAGGTGCGGCCTCTGCGGAAGCAGGGAAGGGTACAGGAAACAGACAGACATTAGATAGTCTTGACTCACAGCTGTAGAGCGGTGCACGCCATCACGTGTATGCGCCACGCATGAGAGAGGTGCGCGACGTGACCGGGGATGGGGCTGGCCTCCATGACACAAGTAGAAGAACCGCGGGTGCATGCGTGCTCTGTAATGAGTGGGGATCTGACATGTGGCAGGTAAGGCGGGAACACGCCACAAGGGGCATGTTCCCCGATTCTTTACAAATTTGAGGAAAAGTCTGGTGGATGAACTGAGGCTGCGGACAATCTGAATTAAAAAATAAAAATGTGCCAGAATTTTTTTTAATCTACTAAATAACGTTTTGAAGAAAAGGTTTTAAAATTTACTTTTGCACTATTTAATTAATTTTTTAATGCTTATGTTCATTTATGTTTTGCAGGTTTTGGGCCGGGGCGAAGCCAACACCATGTTTGTGCAGGAAACCCATCCATAAATACTGCCAGGTAATGTAATGCACTATAGATCATGCATGCCATGTATTTTTTTCTTCTTAACAAAATCTCTTTATTGCAATATCTACCATTTGAACATGTAACAGATACAGCAATAAGATGTTAGTTGTCGGTTGAAGACTTTTTCGACTGTAGAACTGTACTGTATTAAAAAAATGCAAAAATGCATAATGTAGTCATAGTTTAATGCTTATGTTCATGTATGTTTTGCAGGATTAGCATAGGGATTAAGTCAACACCAAGTTCATACAGGAAAGTCGTCAAGCGACACTGTCAGGTAATGTACAGTAATGTAATTCATGCAACTACTGTATACTAGTTTTATTTTCAACTAGGTTCCATAGCGACACGCATGCGCATAAATTCAATGATCTGAATATGCTTTCCAACCAGGTTTCATAGTTGTATACATGCGCAAAAATTCAATGATTCTCATTTGCATTTCAACCAGGTTCTATAGGGACATACATGCGCAGCACACTACTGTATGTGCCATCATTAATATTGTATACTATCTCTTTAGATGCCAATATGTCCAAGAGCCAGCCAGGTCGAAGAAGATACTGTAAATAAAAGAACAATGTTTTTGTGAGGAATCAGGGATCGCGGCGCCCACGCCCTGGTTCCTCTGCTGATATATTCCCTCCTGCTGCCGTGGCGCGCACCCCTCGCCAGCACCACTCACCTCCATCGGTTCTGGGGGTTCCCCGTCGTCCTCGGCGTCCCCGGTTTCCAGCAGTACCTCACGCGGCCGCCATGTTGCTCGGGCGCACGCCTGAACAGCGCGCGCCGGGCGAAGTTAATTTATTCACTGCTCTGGCAGTGAAGACCCACCCCCAATACAGGAATATGATCTCCTGTCAAGACAAGAGTCCTCACCTGCCTGCCAATCAAGGGAACCTATCCAGGATGCCTTCACTTCTGATTGGTCAGCCACACTTTATAATGCCAGTCCTTCCTATCATTCATTGCTCGACATAGTTTTCACTTGGAATACTACTCTGGCGTTTTCTCTCTCATTCACTCAGGTTACGACTTGGCTTGGCGGACGTCTCTCTCTGGCTCTAGACCCCTGCTTGGACAAACGACCTTCCAGAATTCTCCAATCCCAGACCTTGGCTAATGGCAACGACAACGGCATTTCTACACCGGTACCGGCAAGTATTGCTAGCGAAATACACCTGGCCTGGCAACGCCAAAATCACCACACTCCGGACACGCTCCCTTTGCTGCGGGTGCGTGCTTCTATACGTTCCTCACCTCAGTGAAAGGAACGGGTCTGGTCTGCGGGCAGCACCGGCGTAACATTATGTCGAGCCCACAAGACGCAGAACAGACTGTGGACTCTATGATGACGGCCATGTACCAACAAATACAGGCCTTAACGGATCAAGTGGCTCTCCTCTCCCAACAGGTATCGGACCGCCCTTTACAGGCTCCGCCTGCGGCTGCACCCCCGGCGCAGCCTGACTTATCTTCCACTTCATTTTCAGTTCCGAAGATTCCGGCTCCAAGGCCCTACGCAGGGGATCCACACACCTGTCGTGGCTTTCTCAACCAGTGCGAGATCCAGTTCGAGATGGCTCCCCAGCTGTATGCTACTGGCCGGAGAAAGGTAGCCTACGTATATAGTCTGCTCACAGGTAATGCACTGGCATGGGCCTCTCCGATCTGGGAACTACGCCCTGATATTACCCGCGATTACGCGGCCTTCAGACGGGACTTTCGACAGGTTTTTGATATCCCCGCACGTCAAGAGACTGCTTCTGATACCCTGCTAGAGCTTACACAGGGACGTCGGCCTGTGGGTCAATACGCCTTGGAATTCAGAACCGTAGCAGCTGAGACTCATTGGGGTCAGGAGGCTTTAGTCGCCGCCTTCTGGAAAGGTCTATCGGAGTCTCTGAAGGATGAACTTGCTTCCCACACCAGGCCAGAGTTACTGGAGGATCTCATCACCCTGGCTACTCGTATGGATCAGCGCCTTCAGGTACGCCGCGCTCAGCGTCAGCTTCCCCGGGCTACGCCTTTCCGTGCTTCCTTTTCCAGGTTCTCTACTAACCAGAGACCCGTCGTATCCCCGTTACCGGCGCTGGAGGCTCCAGAGCCGATGCAACTTGGAGTTCAGCAACCTCGGGTACCGTCACAACAACTTCGCTCTACTGGGGAATCGTGCCATCATTGCGGAGCTTCTGAGCAGCGTACCCGTAACCATCCTCCATCTCCGGGAAACGACTAAGCCCAGTGAGTACGAAGGGGCGCTCTCTGGGTACTGAATCTCCTTGTCCCCCTCCAAGAAGGGAACTTCCCAAAAGATTGACTATTCCCGTCTCCCTTTCAGGACCGACTTTCCGCACCTCCACTGCTGCATTTATCGATTCCGGCGCAGGAGGGAATTTCATAGATAAAACCTTTTCTGAGCAAAATCAAATTCCGCTTTCCAGGAAGGACTCTCCCGTTGCCTTGGTCGGGATTGATAATCGACCTCTCACCCCGGCTTATATCTCCTTAGAGACCGGACCTATCACCCTTTCTACTCATTCTCACAAAGAGACTCTGGGTTTTGATGTTATTCATGCCCCAGGAACACCTATCACGCTTGGCTTGCCCTGGTTACAGAAGCATAATCCACTCATCGATTGGGTGTCTCCTAACCCTATTAACTGGAGGTCAAGGTCAGAGAAACCTTTTTCCTCTATCAAGCAACCATCCTTTCTATTAGCCAATACATCAAGTTCTCTGAGGGAGTTGCCTTCTCCATACGCCGAATTCTTGGACGTTTTCAGCAAGGCTCAGTCTGAACTTCTACCTCCTCATCGTTCCTACGATTGTCCGATTGATCTGGTACCTGGTTATACCTTGCCGAAAGCCAAATCTTATCCTCTCTCGTTGCCCGAGACCAAAGCTATGGACGAATATATTCGTGAGAATCTTAAGCGGGGCTTCATACGTCATTCCAATTCTCCTGCGGGGGCTGGATTCTTCTTTGTCAAAAAGAAAGATGGTACTCTCAGACCATGTATTGATTATCGGGGTCTGAACCATATCACGGTGAAGAATCGTTATCCACTTCCACTCATCTCCGAACTCTTTGATAGACTTCAGGGGGCCAATCTCTTTACTAAACTGGATCTCCGTGGGGCATACAACCTCATCCGCATCCAGGAGGGCGATGAATGGAAGACTGCCTTCAACACCCGTAGCGGACACTACGAATATCTAGTGATGCCCTTCGGGTTATGCAACGCACCGGCAGTTTTTCAGGACTTCATCAATGACATCTTTCGAGACGTTCTTAATATATTTGTCATTGTATACCTGGATGACATCCTTATTTTTTCTCAAAACTTACAGGATCATATCATCCATACGAAGTTTGTGCTTTCACGCCTCCGCGAGAACCGGTTGTTTGCTAAGATGGAGAAATGCATTTTTCATCAGTCTACCCCTTCTTTTCTCGGATACATCATCTCCAACAAAGGTTTGGCCATGGACCCAGAGAAGCTAAAGGCCGTCGTGGATTGGCCACAACCCAATTCCCTCAAATCTGTTCAACGGTTTTTGGGTTTTTCTAATTATTACCGGAAGTTTATCCGCAACTTTTCCACCATTGTCGCTCCTATCACGGCACTGACCAAAAAAGGTGCAGACCCTTCATCTTGGTCTCCAGAAGCTGTCACGGCATTCGAGACACTGAAACAAACTTTTGTCTCTGCTCCCATCCTTCGACACCCTAACACGAATTTCCCCTTCACCTTAGAGGTTGACGCTTCGGACTGTGGGGCTGGGGCGGTTCTGTCGCAGAAATTTTCTTCCCAGGATAAACTTCATCCTTGCGGGTTTTTCTCCAAAAGATTTTCATCGGCAGAGAGGAATTATGACGTGGGCAATAGGGAACTTTTGGCCGTCAAAATGGCTCTTCAAGAATGGAGACATCTTCTGGAGGGGTCAAAAGAGCCATTCACCATCCTTACGGACCATAAGAACTTATTGTACATTGAGAATGCCCGTCGCTTAGGTCCTCGCCAAGCTCGCTGGTCGTTATTTTTCTCTAGATTCAATTTTGTTCTCTCATACATTCCCGGCACTAAGAACGTCAAGGCAGATGCTCTCTCCCGGCAATACTCTTCTGAAGAGAGATCAGAGAAAACCACTGAGTCCATCCTCCCTAAACAAAGAATCTTAGCAGCTGTGGCATTCAAGAATCTGGAGAGGATCATCAAGTCTCAAGAGAACCTCCCGTCCGGTCTTGTGGTTCCTAAAGACTCTTTGTATGTGGAACCCAAATTTATCCCTGAAATACTGGACTGGGGACACGCCGTCCGTTCGGCAGGGCATCCTGGATTCAAGAAAACCTTGGACCTCATCCGTCGTACCTTTTGGTGGCCCAATATGGCTAAAACCATTCTGGAATTTACACGGTCCTGTCCGGTATGTGCGCGTAACAAGATTCCTCGTCAGAAACCTCAGGGTCTTCTCTTACCTTTACCTATTCCGGAGCGTCCCTGGTCCCACATTTCGATGGATTTTATTGTGGAGTTGCCTAGGTCGAATGGCATGAATACCATTCTTGTGGTAGTAGATCGGTTTTCCAAGATGGCACACTTTATCCCTCTCAAATGATTACCCTCCTCACCCGCCCTTGCGGATATTTTTGCCAAAGAGATTTTCCGGATCCATGGGATTCCTACATCCATCGTGTCCGATCGTGGTTCCCAGTTCGTCTCCAAGTTCTGGAGAAATTTCACCAAGAGACTAGGTATCTCGTCTTCCTTTTCTTCTGGATATCACCCTCAATCCAACGGACAGACCGAGAGGGTTAATCAATCCCTCGAGAAATACTTAAGGTGCTTCGTCTCTAATTCTCAGGATGACTGGGCAGAATTACTTATCTGGGCTGAGTACGCATTCAATTCTTCCAGGAATGAGTCCACCCACGAGACTCCCTTCTTTATCAACTACGGATTCCATCCGGCTCGCCTACCTATTACTAAAGAATCCTCTGGGGTACCAGCCGTGGACGAACATATTGCTCTCCTACAAGACTCTTGGTCCAGAATACAATCTGCATTACACAAAGCATCCTTGACATCTAAAAATCAGGCTGATCGTCACCGTCGTCCGGCACCCGAATACAAACCCGGGGACAAGGTTTGGCTATCTTCCAAGAACATCCGTCTCAAAACGCCTTCCCTCAAATTGGCTCCTAGGTTCCTGGGTCCCTTTTCCATTTTGGAGCAGGTTAATCCGGTTTCTTTTCGACTCCAACTTCCTCAAAGCATGAGAATTCCGAATGTCTTTCACACCTCACTTCTCAAACCTTTTATCTCCAGTAGCCTCTTTCCGGATCACACTTCGAAACCAGATCCTGTGATGGTACAGGGTAACGAAGAGTATGAAATACAGGCTCTACTGGATTCCCGTCTTTCAAGAGGTAAAGTCCACTTCTTGGTCCACTGGAGAGGTTTTGGACCCGAAGAGAGGTCATGGGTACCCCTGAAAGATATTCATGCTCCAGGACTCCTCAAACGCTTTCGTAAGAAGTTTCCATCAAAACCATGGAAAGATCGTCCTGAGGCCGATCCTGAAGGGGGGGGTACTGTGAGGAATCAGGGATCGCGGCGCCCGCGCCCTGGTTCCTCTGCTGATATATTCCCTCCTGCTGCCGTGGCGCGCACCCCTCGCCAGCGCCACTCACCTCCGTCGGTTCTGGGGGTTCCCCGTCGTCCTCGGCGTCCCCGGTTTCCAGCAGTACCTCACGCGGCCGCCATGTTGCTCGGGCGCGCGCCTGAACAGCGCGCGCCGGGCAAAGTTAATTTATTCACTGCTCTGGCAGTGAAGACCCGCCCCCAATACAGGAATATGATCTCCTGTCAAGACAAGAGTCCTCACCTGCCTGCCAATCAAGGGAACCTATCCAGGATGGCTCCACGCAGTCCTCCAGGTCTGCCTTCACTTCTGATTGGTCAGCCACACTTTATAATGCCAGTCCTTCCTATCATTCATTGCTCGACATAGTTTTCACTTGGAATACTACTCTGGCGTTTTCTCTCTCATTCACTCAGGTTACGACTTGGCTTGGCGGACGTCTCTCTCTGGCTCTAGACCCCTGCTTGGACAAACGACCTTCCAGAATTCTCCAATCCCAGACCTTGGTTAACGGCAACGACAACGGCATTTCTACACCGGTACCGGCAAGTATTGCTAGCGAAATACACCTGGCCTGGCAACGCCAAAATCACCACACTCCGGACACGCTCCCTTTGCTGCGGGTGCATGCTTCTATACGTTCCTCACCTCAGTGAAAGGAACGGGTCTGGTCTGCGGGCAGCACCGGCGTAACACTTTTACATTTGGAATAAGAGCCTTTGTATTATTCATGATTCATTTAAACTTTGTTAGCGTTAGCAAATAAAACATTTATTTCTCTAAAAGTACTTTTTGGTGGTTTCAAGTTTTTACATTTTACATATCAATTCAATACCATTACATACCATTCAATACCATTACATACAGCGTGATACTGTGTGTTATCGGATCATACGAAAATGAACGGGAATAATTGATGGGTTTCATTTAGCTTTTTAAGACACAATACCTCACGATCATCCACTTGCGTATCTAGCTGGAATTGCAAATAACGCTGAAATTTCATGTTAAGCACTCTGTCACATTGCATGCAAAACGCAAGCACGCTTTTAATGCATGCGGTTTGGGGATGGGGCTAAAAGGAAACCGTGCGGGCACAACGACCGACCATAGTGCTACATAGTGCTAATGACACTTAAATTGCTTTGCACAATGTTTTTGTTAATTAAGAGGGATTGCACCTTTACATTTGTGAACATAGTAATTGTGATAAATGAAACACTGCAATAGTGTAGATAGGGGCACAAACACAGAAACTGCCATTGACTTTATTTGGAGTTTTCGTGCAATAATAACCTGATCAGCCCTATCCTTGACCTCAATGGGAATTTATCTATGATAGTGCCCCGATCTGCACTGTCACAGTTTCATGAATAACCACATTGTTTATAGGCCATTACATCTATTGTTTTTATCCTACATTTTATATTCAGCCAGGATAACATTACTGTATATTGCTAGAAATACACATTTTCACGTTTTTGGGTATTTTGTTGGGTAATGTATTCTGATGAGTGGGTTACTATGAAAAATGTGCCTAAGAAGCATGAATAGTATGCACAAGACATTTCTGTCGCAGTTCTGTCTAATAAAAATAGGAGTAAAACATAAAGACAACTATAAAATGATATGGCCGCTCACATTGCAGAGCACACAATACACAATAGTTAAAAGAAAATTAACTGCTATGAAAACTAATTAAGTAAATATTTTGTATAATGAAAATTTTCTGGCAAATAGAATTGTTTAACATACCAACTGTAAAATAAAAGCAAATAATCTCAAATCACAGTTAGACTTGTAAGCCTAAAATGTTTATATAACCTCATCCTGAGTTCTAGTTTGGTTTAATCAGCTTTTCAAATGTGACCTGTTAAAAAGGAAAAGCAAACCACTTCCAATTATTTTGTGAGTACTGTCCATGTTAAACCCTTCGCTGCCAGAGAGTTTTAATGTACTGTATCTTAAAAGTGAATTCCATGTGATTCCCTTTCACGCAGATTAGCCACCTTTCTTTTCTAGCCATTTATTTTTATTTTATTGACATTTTTATTTAAAAATAAACTCAAAGCCTACAGTATTCACATGGCACCTCCTACAGTTTATTCTTACCTTTTTCATTCCACGAGGCTACACAAAGCTGTTTTCCATCCAGGCTTCAAAAGACCTTATCAGAAAAAAGTCTTATTTTAATCTTCTCAGATAAGATCCTTTGGGGTCCATTAATATCACTGAGAGTAGATTTGCGCAGCAGTCCTATTCCATTTAAATTCTGGTCTTATTTTTAAGGAATAAAATGCACAATATCAAAAATCAGTGAGCAGGGAAAATATAGAGAGGATAAACTGTACAAAATGGGGAAGGAATGTTTAAAAACAAAGTATATTTATATGGAGAACTGACCATTTAATGGGACTTTACTGGCAATTGCCCTAAGTACCAGAGCTGCACTTTTTGGGAGTTCCTATTTTTAAGTTATTGCTACAGATTCCAAACATTCTAACTATTGACACTTTCTCACAATTCAGGGGACATTTAGAATGTGCAGTATCATATGTATGAAGTCCTGAAAGTTAAAAAAAATGCACTCATTCTGTAATTAACCCTATGATAAACATTATAAAACACAGGTTTTCCTATTACATAATTAGTGTATTTTCTCACATTTACTTTTATTTTAAATATTAATTCTTTTGAATGTTTAATTAAATTAAGAAGTGAACACTTTATTTTCCTTTATTGTACTGTATATGGAAATGTATTAGCAGCAGAAAGAGACAGGAAGTGATGCCACTTTATCGATCGCTGGGAAGAACTCAAGATAGAACACTGTAGGGCTTATGCAGAGAGCAACGCGAGTTACAGGGAAAATGGCAATAAAATAGCCACTGATTTGCCGTAAATTATGGCCGTATGCAGGAACCTGCGTTACCTCCTTTCATAGAAGTTTTGTAACGGCGGCGAAAATCAGCAACTTGCCAGCTTTTGGTGGAGACCTGAAACTCGCCATAGTATGCCACATAATGGCGCGTTCAAGCGCTTCGGTCCTACTGGAATTCCACGCTATAGCAACATGGCGAGTTACAGGTTCTCGCCACGTGTTTGGCGAATTTTAAACTTACGAAAACTGTTCTGGCGGATTTTATAAATCGCGCCATGTTCTCGGGAGGAAAAGGTTTTGTGCCGAGTTTTATGGCCAGAAGATGGCGCGATTTCCATTTCTATCCTCTCTGCATAAGCCCCATGTGTTTAGTACTGGAGACCATGGCCCTGATTTTGTAAGCTGTGATACAGTAAGTGCAGATGATGTGTTATTGCATGAAAAGTCCCATTGACTTTAATTGGGCTTATCCTGCAATAGCACATCATCTGCGCTTATCACACTTTACAGAATAAGGGCCCATACAGTATCTCCATAAGGACATAAATATATGGTGCATGGTCTACAGTACATCATAAAACGTATTGGGAAAGACTAGAAAGAGAGAAGAGAAAGGGTGGTGAGGGTGTGATTTAAACTTTAAAATGCATTAAGGGTTTTAAAATGTTACAGGAAGGAAACATATTTTAGAGAAAGAGAAGTGCTAGAACTTCTAGAATATGCTCTGGAGCTGGAGGATGACAGGCTCAGGGAGAATGTGAGGAAGTACTTATTAAAAGAAAGTGTTTGGATTAGTTCAGTAGCCTCCCAACCAAAGTGGTAGAGGCTAATACAGTAAAGGAATTTAACAATGTTTGGGATAGACATCCTAAATATGAAAGACAAGGGTCATATGGGGTCTGAGGTTTTGCAACAAATAGGAAAATTGGTCAAAGGGGTTTTATCTCACACTAAATTCTGTTCCTATCAAGGCACCTGAAAAACTAAGAAACTGATAATTACATGTGCAATCACAGCTCAGAGAAAACCTTATTGTGTAGTGCAGATAGCTGTGGCCCGACCTATCCCTGAGATTTTATTATGGTTCAGGAATAATTTGAGGGCTATAGTTGCCAGAGAAATATGGGGGGTAGAAGATGATTTGAGCGGTCTTACATAAGCAAGGAATTCTTAAAGGGAAAGGGGGGATTTACAGGCAGCAGTGGGAAAAGAAAAGTGTATCGTATGGAAGGCTTTGTTTGGAGACAACATAATTCTCACTAAGTCCTGGGAGTTGAAACAGCAGATGTTTTTATTGATTGCAGAGCTCCATGTGATATCTGTCTCTCACAGGAGAAGTACCATGTCAGATAATCAAAACAGCATGTATTTATAGGCAAATGTGAAGCTAAGCTTGTCGGGTGACCTACAAATGCAATTATTACCATATATGGTCTTTCCTTTGTGCACTAGTTCGATCCCGCCTACATATCCTGTTCCCATTCAGGTGGAATGGCATGTTCAACTTTCGTCTACTCCCATAATTGGGCAGCAACATATGATTCAGCAATTATAACTTTGGTAATGATTTTTTTTAATCTGTTATAAAAATGCTAAACTTATATAGCATTAATACAAAAAGCAATATAATAGAATATATCATAACATAAAATCTAACAGCTTTGTCCCAACAACTCATTGCTGTTTCTCTCTAATAAATGTGTGCTTCTTTGGTGTTATCTGTTGAATTGTGGACAACTCGCAGACCCTCTTTCCCAAGATATCTGCATTTAAAAATCGAAATTGCAATCACTATTTCCTTCTAATTTTAAATGACCTTTCTAACTATTCTTTCATATAACCTCTGCCTTTTTTTAACACATGAACAAAGCCCTCCCCCCCCCTCGGTATTGTCCCAGCCATGAACAACTGCTTTACCAATTATACTAGTTTGAGTGTCTATAGGAAGTAATAATTTCTTTCAGACAGATATACTGTATACAGTATGGTGTCATAGATAAAATAACAGATGACTAATCATTCTGAAAAATCATAATTATTTCTACATAGAAAAAGCGGTGTGATTCTTTTAAAACTTGTATAGGGATTCTGTCTGTTGAGCAGTCTCAGTGTAATGAGAGTGCAAAAATATATATATCAATAGTGGCGCTCTAATTCTAAATAAAAACACGTGTTAACACTGTATTAACATTCAAAACCAATTATTATATAAATGTGGTGATACAAACGAATTCTTTGGATGCTGCTGTGACCCAGTGCAGGATTGCTCTCTCAATCCCAGGTGAGTATGAAGAAGTGATGATCAGTGGGAAGCGCAAACATGTGGAAACAAAAAATATAACTGATGGTGCAATATTGTTATATAACAGGTAAGTGGTCTTCTCAAGGTCTAAGGATATTATACTCACAAATGTGAGGGTGAATCAGTGTTTGTAATGGTATCTTTAAGTTGTGTCTCTTCAGTTAGGAGGGATTAGCTTCAACAATGGTGTATAGGTGAGTCCCTTAAATGGTTAAACACAGAGAACCAAACATAGTGCGATCTGGATAAAACTGTATTACAATGGTAGGTATATTACAATACACTCACATGATGTATGATGTTTTTAGGCATTTAGATACACAATCGATCTCGCCTCCGGTTTCTTTTAGCTTTTAGCTTTCAGCTTCCCCTCTACTCAGTGCGCTTCTCACGGCTGCGTTCCAGCAGATGCGGATGTGACCCCCCCAGCCTAGCTGACGTCACATCCGCATCTGCTGGAACGCAGCCGTGGGACGCACGCTGAGTAGAGGGGAAGCTGAAAGCTAAAAGAAACCGGAGGCGAGATCGATTGGCAAAGTCTATGGTGAGTAATGTTGCCGTATTTTATTCTGTTTTTGAAATATCAATACCAATGCACAGTCAAGCGATTCTCCTGTAAGCAATATCATTGGCTGAGCAGCTTCTACAATTGATGGAACGCTAAGCGCATGCGCATTGGAACCTTCTTGAAACGCATATGCGTGTCATCACATCAACAGTAGGCGCACGCACATGTGAACAGGAGACACCCCCCCAAGAAAATTATTCGTGGGACTGACTGTGGGAACTTCTTTAGGGGACTGACTGACCATTACAGTAAAACTGTTACATTTCTTTTCCCTCAGAAAAGAAAACTTTGTCATCTCATGCGGAAAACGGCAAATGGAGGGATTTCGATGGATAATATCGCTTTGTGTTACAATGCCTGCACATTGCTGAATCTGATTAAAAAAAACACTTACCGGAGTCTACAGTTTAGTGGCCGTTGTTATTAATTAGGATAGAATACTGTAACTGAGAGCTTCATAGAAAACCTGAAACAGTATGCTGTTGCTTTTAGACCGTATACGACACTTTTTTTTATAAATACTGTATAATAAACCCGAAAAAGAAAAAGTATGCATTTATTCTACATGTATTCCAGTACATATGTGTATTCTATACCCGTACATCATGTATTGTTTTAATACTCTTGTGATGTACTGTACAGTGCTGAGCATGCCTACAGTATACAGTACTGTACAGTATGCCTGGACAGTACTGTACAGTATGTGCTAGAAACACTGTATTTTGTTACAGTATAAAAGGAGACAATGAAACAATTTAAAACAAATCAACATTTTCTTTTATTAGTGGAGTAAGTACAAAACCATTTATTTACAAATACAATTTAAAAACATTTAAAGTGTACAGCAATTCAAAACATTAACAGGTGTATGGTTTACTGCTAGTGAAAACATTTATGTACAGAAAATCAAAACATTTACAGTAGGATGGTGTACAGTACAGTCAGTCAGGCCTGCACAACTCAAGTCCTCGAGGGCCGCAAACAGGCCTGGTTTTCAGGATAACCTTGAAAACCGGGCCTGTTTGCGGCCCTCGAGGACAGGAATTGTGCAGGTCTTGTGTAAGTAAAAACATTTCTTTATTAATACAAGTTAAAACACGCAACATCTCCTTTATTAAAGTACAGAAAGTCAAAACATGTACAGCACAACAGTATGGTGTTAGTAAAAAAAATTCTTTATTGATAAAATTTAAAACACGCAACATCTCCTTTATTAAAGTACAGAAAGCCAAAACATTTACAGTAGGATGGTGTACAGAACAGTCAGTCAGGCCTGCACAACTCCAGTCCTCGAGGGCTGCAAACAGGCCCGGTTTTATCCTGAAAACTGGGCCTGTTTGCGGCCCTTGAGGACTGGAATTGTGCAGGTCTTGTGTAGATAAAAACATTTCTTTATTAATACAAGTTAAAACACGCAACAAGTCAAAAAATAAACAACAGTCGAACAGTCACGCAAATTCGATCCCCACCAGATTGTCCTTCCAGGGCCGATGCCTTGTATGGCGCAAAATGCCATTAATGGAGTTTCGAACGATTTTCATTAAAGGATCTGAAATTGAAAAATAGCGCCGCAATTCCTCCACAATAGACCTTCTTAAATTTTCAGGAAGCGCCCTTTTTTCGCGATTTCCTTTCGTAGTTGACATTGTTGGCCCACCCGCAGTACACCAAGTAAGACACGTGGTGCTTAAAAATTAACATGCCATACTTCTGGGGTAAACCAGCACTCATCACCCTATACGTCTCCCTGAGTGCCAGTGCAGCTCGCGCAGGATGTTGTCGGGCACCGTATCGATGCAAGCGTATGTAGGTTGGGTTCTGGGAGCGGGTGTTCTTCTGGGAGCAGGTGTGCTTGTGGCGGCGGGCGAGGGTAGGTTGTCTGGGAGGAAACTTTCCTCCTGTCTTAGTTGCCGTGTTGTCTCCTGGCGTGGTCTTGACGGGGTTGTCATGTTATCCTCCTCGTCAACGGCATACATGTACACAAATTCTTCTGGTGGAGGGGGTGTGCTTGGTGTTGGAAGGCGGTCGAAGGTCCCATTCATCACATCCATGCCACCCTCCTGCTCCGGCGTCGGGGATACAGGGGCATGAACACCGAGCAAATTATGTATCACCGCTATGTCAGTCTCTATCTTCTCCATCCATCGGTCCATCTTCTCCATCCGTTGATTCATATTTAGCATGGTCTCTAAAAGCAGATCTATCTTTACCAGCATAGTCTAATTCCCGGGGATATCCATACTTAACCCTTTCAGCATGCGGTCTAACGAGCTGGTTCTTGTGCATGGCGTGCTGTGGACATCTGGCTGGATGGGTGCTACGGAGGATGAGATGGGGGTTCCCTGGAGAGAAGAGGCAGCGTCGTTGAAGAAGGATAGAGGAGGTGACCTGTGGATTTCCAGGAGAGAAGCGGCAGCGTCGTCGAAGAGGGATGGAGAAAGCGACCTGTGGATTTCCGGGCGAGAAGCGGCAGAGTCGTATAAGCTTAATGGAGAAATTGACCGTGGATTTCAGGGACACCAGCGGCAGCGTCGTCAAAGAACAGTGGAGAAGATGGGCTGTAGATTTCCGAGTCGTCGAAGCGTAATCGAGGAAGTGGCCTGCGGGTTCGATGGGTTGGCTGCCATTTGTTTTGGCTTGCGTGTACATCACCGAATTTCTTCTTCACATAATAAGGCTTACGTGTATTAAAACCCTTAGCCTTTGGGGTCAGCAGAAGGTTTTCTTTATTAGCTTGTCGCTTTGGCCTTGGCTTGGAAACGGCTTCCGCCTTTTGCTTTTTCGGCACGACAGGCACGGCAGAAGGGAGTAGTTTCTTGCGTCCGTAGAATCGGGGTTGATCCATGGAAGCAGATGGTACAATACAGTATCTGGACAAGGGCAAGTTCAGATAAAGATCATCGAGTGGGAGGCTATGCAAAGTGTGTAACCTTTTATACATGGCGACGAGGTACAGGTGTTAAAAGTGGGCGTACTCTAATGTGAGTCATTAACGTATAAATACACCATCCATTTTGTGGATTCACTGCACATTGAATACACATCGACTAAACATCGAATATACATTCTTGTGTTTGTATTTCTTTCTACTCACAGCAATGCCTGTTAAAAAGATTTCAAAGGATCTCAGCATGAGAATTAAGGAGATGTACACGAGCGGACAACGAATTGCAGATATCCAACGCTGGTTAGCTATCATGCACACGGAAAAACCAAACAACGCACGAGGACACCAACATTAACTAACGCGTAAGTATATTTATATAACTATATAATACAGTATATCTATTATTGTTTATATTGCTGCATATTAATAGAACTATATATTGTGTAGATCTATCTAATTTTATAGTTATTTTGGTATATTTATATAACTACAGTATATAATAAAGTATATCTATTATTGTTTACTTATATTGCTGCATATTAATAGAACTATATATTGTGTATATCTATTATTGTTTACTTATATTGCTGCATATTAATAGAACTATATATTGTGTAGATCTATCTAATTTTATAGTTATTTCGGAATATTTTTATAACTAGATCAATAGACGGAGAACGAATTGACCGGCAGCTATGCAGTTCTTTAGGTAATTAGAGATTGCCCACATGAAACTATTGAAGTAAAAAAATTAATTAAAAAAAAAAAAAACTGTAATGACAACATTCAAACATGTAAACATCAAAAATAAAACAACATATATAGGATAATCCAGGTGACTAACATAGCCTGGATTTGTGTGTTCACTGGACGTGAACGAACTTTCTCTGCGATTGCCCAGTAGCGCTAATCCAACACCCATAACCTTGGGTGTGTACGGACCGTACTGCGGTCCCAGGCGGCAGGCCCGCTCAACAAATCAACTTTTTTTTTTTTTTTTTATCAGTTAACATTTCTATCCCTTTTTGTTTATTTTTTATTTAATATAGTAGACCTTCCTTACCAAATGTGTACCTCTATACCATTGTGACCAGCTTTACATAGAACAAGCATGACTCAACAGTCGGGATCATACATTTACCCTATCTTGTCTACAACTCCCCCCTGCTACATTTTTTCTGTTTCATTTATTTATTTTTGCCTAGCTACATGTATTCTGCGTACTGTCACCAGTACTTCTACTTCTACCTTACGGATTACCCGCTCAACCATGGGGGAGGGAATGATGCTGGCCCCTTCTTATTTCTTATCTGGATTTATATAACACATCTCAGTCTATCATTTGGGCATAGTTCCTTATGTCGGGATTTACGGGTCTTCTCCCCTTTAACAGGTTTTGCATAGACCTAAGCTTTAAGATTTCTGGGGTCCCTTTGGATTTCTTCTGTGTGGAGTGGCTCCTCTGCCCACTTCTTTCCATATGGGTCTGACGGGAGGTGGTTGTCACGAGAGCTTGCGACAGGCTGTAATTGTACCCCAAAAACTATATATATAAATATATATATATACCTGGGTTTGAACTGGGACGAGACTTAGATATGATAAATAGAATTTATTCCTTGATAAAGGTGAACACAACAGATTATACAATAACAGGCAAAATATAGACACTTACTTAAAGATTATGGCAAGACAGCCAGCAGGATTACAGACTGCCACTTCTTCCATATTTGTGTTGACATCACAGCAAAAAAAACAGGTCACATGCATGCATGAAGATCATTTGCATGAAGAACAATGGACAGCATGAACCTGAACAGCATGAACAACTTGATAGAGGGTGGACAGCTAGTTTATATACCGTTTGTCCCTCTATCTGTAACCTTAGGTGCCGAGACGGCTAGCAAATGTCCCTTGGAAGCTTTTGAAGCTAGGTGGTCAGTGTGAAGAGTTCCACTTCCTCTGGTTAATTCCTTTTGTCCGTTGTGCCAAGCATAAGCAATTAGCCAAATAGTCTTTGATGATCAGGTTTGTAAATTCTAGCCTTTCCTGCTCATCACCACAGGGGTTCCTCAGACTTAACCAAAAGTTCATATTTACTGCAAATCATTGCATAACTTCCGTTCCGTAATACACACAGTCAGGTGAAATATATTAATACGGCCGGTGACACCTGACGCTCGCAGGAAGACCAAAAATTACATTGTAATATGAACATTAATAGAGATATTAATATCTGGCATTTCGTAACAGGTAAATGTACAATGTTTAGCCTCAAAACGATGGGCTACATCCAACGGATACACATATGTAATTCTTATCCTTTTCAGCCAAGGACATCTCATAGTATTCTTATATTTAATAAAGTTACTCACTTTTGATATCCTGTTGGGGGTAGCCCCCCCCCCCCTGGCCCCATCAATAAAACCTTTTGAAGTGGGCTATTGCTCCTTGCATAAACAATTAGGTAATTACTTCTTGAGCTATGTATCACACCTCTCTGTTGATATACACTTCCAGTGAATGTCAAACGTGAATACTCATATGAGGCACCATTTGGTTCCTTACGCATTACAAAGACAGGCATTCTGCCTGTACATTAGCACACCATTAGCATTCTGCCTGTGTATTTCAAAAACTGCAAAAAGTCACTTTATCAAAAATATATGTCCCTCTTATGACAAAGTTATATTTTTAATATGTGTGTACTTGGGGGTGACCCGGAGGCTGTACCCCAAGGCTCAGGGTCCTGGCTTACTCCGTTACCAAAATACCAGTTTTCAGGTAACTGTTTATTCAGCACTGCCTTTTGTCACCAACCTGGGTTTAAATCCCAGGACAAAATCAACTGCAGGGCAGTTTTAAAACACAGAGAACCAATATTTAGGCAAAAGCTTGCATTCCCCCATCTGCATCTATCATGTGGGGTTCTAAAACCTTCTCTTTTCACATTCAACTTCAATTAATCCTTTGAAGTCCAGATTTCCTTAAAGGACATAATACAGTGGGATTTCCTTAAACTGTAGCTCATTAACCCCTTAAGTCCCAGTGGGTGGGTTATGCAGACCCTGATCCAGCAACAACATCATTTACACAGGGGAATAAGCATTTTCATGTTATTTAGCAAGGGTTAAGTCACAGTTCTGGGCCTCAGCCCAGTTAACCCCTTGTCTCCCTGGCGAGGTTAGAGGGGGGGCCCTTGGGGGGTAACCCCGTTAATCCCGGGCCAAACCCTCCCTACCGCCACACCTCCCCTGCTCAAGGGCCCCTGGTACCCCAGCGGCCTCCCCATGGCCCTGGGATACCACTGGCGCTCTTGACGCACTCAATACGTCCTGAGGGATTGGCCTGGCAAAAATGTCCTCCGGCATTGACCAGTACACAGTGGATTGTAAAGTCCAGTTCCTGCAAAGCTGGGCATTCTCCTTTGCCTCCCTCTGCCCCCCACCCAGTGCCTTGGGAACCAAGTCCAGGGTGAAAGGGGCTCCGGTGCACATTGCCCAGAAACTGGCATATCTCTGCACCAACAGGAGACCAGCTATATAGCACAGACCGTCGCTTTCCTGTCAACCAAGTCTGGGACAGGGTTATGTCACTCTTCTGTAGGGACCCTACCTGCCCTGGCTCTGTGCCACCCTGTAGCTGCCCTGCTATACTCCTGACTCTCCTCCCTGGCTGCCTATCTACCCACAGCCCCTCCTTTGGGAACCCAGGGGTTTCTGTCAGAGGGGTCACTCCTGGCCAGTCAGAACAAGGGACCTTCTGCCTACCTAGCCCATCCCTAGATTCTGCCAGCTGCCTATCACCCCACTGATCTCCTATCTCCCCCTGCTCCACGGTGCCTCCCTGCCTAGCCTCCCCTAGGCCCAGCACCTCAGCCTGCTGCTTACCTCCCTGCAGCCCACCTGCACTCCTCTCCTCCCTGGGCAATCCTACCCCAGACCCTGGAACTACCTGAGTGCACCTACCTCCCTGACCTTGTCTCCCCCTTACCAGGGATGAGCTCAGGGGCACCTCTCCAGATGCAACCGCCTTAGCGCTTGGCTGGCAGATATCCCTGGGGTGGCACAAGCCTGCCACTGCCCCGGATACCCCAAGCCCATAGCTAGGCTGCAACAGGGGGTTGCTGATCTGAGAAACCCCCTGGGGCTCTGCCAGGGTAACGGGAAACTCTAGCGTCACTACCTGATGCTTTCCCTCCCTGGCTACCACTAGCCCTCCTTCTCTCACTGAGATCTGATACTGGCTACCTACCTGCAGCCTCCCCTCACTCCGCTTCTCCCTAGCTAATCCTAGCCTGGACCCTAGGGACACCTGAGTGAGGCCATCTCCCTGACACTGTCTCCCCATTACCGGGGATGAGCCCAGGGGCATCTCTCCAGATGCAACCGCCTTAGCTCTTGGCTGGCAGGTATTCTGGGGGTGGTCTAACTGTGCCACAACCCCTGGTACCTCCAGCCCATAGCAAGGCTGCAACAGGGGGTTGCTGATCTGAGACACCCCCTGAGGCTTTGCCAGGGTAACGGGGAAAACTGGCTGGCTCACTCGCTGCCTTCCCTCCCCGGTTCCCACTGGCCCACCCAACCCTCTCCCAGGCAATCCTACCCTAGAGCTGGGTGCTAATGGGGCTAGCCCCTCTCCCTGAAGCTGTGCCCCCATTACCGGAGGTGAGCTCAGGGTTGCTGGTGCAGATGCACCCACCTTAGCTCCTGGCTGGCAGGTAATCTGGGGGTGGTCTAACTGTGCCACAACCCCTGGTACCTCCAGCCCATAGCAAGGCTGCAACAGTGGGGCTCTTAACTGAGAGTCCCCTTGCTGCTCTGCCCAGGTAATGGGGAAGCCTGGCGGCCCTACAAGCTGCCCTTCCTTCCCCTCCCCTGGTAACTGATGCGGGCTACCTACCTGCAGTTTCCCCTCACTCCGTTTCTCCCTAACTAATCCTAACCTGGATCCTAGGGACACCTGAGTGAGGCCATCTCCCTGACACTGTCTCCCCATTACCGGAGGTGAGCTCAGCGTTGCTGGTGCAGATGCACCCACCTTAGCTCCTGGCTGGCAGGTAATCCGGGGGTGGTCTAACTTTGCCACAACCCCTGATACCTCCAGCCCAGAGCAAGGCTGCAACAGTGGGGCTCTTAACTGAGAGTCCCCTTGCTGCCCCGCCAAGGTAATGGGGAATCCTGACTGCCCTACCAGCTGCCCTTCCTTCCCCTCCCCTGGTGCCCCTATCTCCTGCCACCCCCCAGTCACCCCTAGAGTGAAACAACAGGGTACAGTCATAGGGAAACATAAGTCAGAGTCAGTCTGCGACTTGGTCTGGATTACCTTGCTGGTCCCCGCAGAGACCGCCGCCTTCGTTGGTCCCAATTGCAGGGGGACTGGAGCGGCCGCCGCCGGCCCAATCTGGGCTGGGCAGCGCCGGGCCGCTGCCGCAACAGCGCCCGGGTTGGGTACAGGTAAAACGGTGCAGGACAAGGGTCCCAGGTCTTTGTGGAGGAACTCAGCTCCATGCAAACTTGGTAAAATAACCCCCTCCCGCAACCCCTGTCCCTCCCCCCGAATAAAACTGCCGCTGGCAGGATGCCGGAGTGGCGGCGTCTTCTCTGCCGCCACTGGTTCTCCGCCGGGATCAGGTGGATGGCCGCTGCTCTCCGCCACTGTTGCTGATGCAGCCCGTCCAGGTTCTCCAGGAGATGTCCCGAGGAGGGTTGTCGCCCCGGCTGGGCGGGAGCCATCAGAGGATGCCGCTAACTGGGTAATCTTTTCCGCAGCTCGTGAGCGTTGGCCCTGAGGGGCTTCTTCGCCTGACCGCGCACGATCAGGGCACTGGGCATTATTGTGGCCCATTTGTTGGCAGTGCCGCAGCGACTGCCGGTGCTTCTCCGCCACCGTTGGACTAACCCCAGCAAGGGGCAACGGAGTCCAGAGCGGAGAGGCTTGAGCGCCGGGCTCTGGGAGGGGATAAGTGGGTCGGATCATCGCCAGCTTCAGCTGCTCGAGCCGCTCAGCCGGGGACATCTCTCCCTGCGCAAACATCAGGGCCAGCAATTCTGGGTAAAATGGACTGGCCGCCGCAACGGCCAATACCTCTCCTGGTGCAAGACCACCCGCTCCCTCCACAAGTCTCTGCCGTCCCGGAGCTGGGTCCCTTCCCTGCTCTCCGGGCGGTGTGATGGTTACAGCAGCTGCAGCTGTGGATCTTTGCTCAGCCTGCCGGGTTTCATGCTCACCGATTGCTGTCTCTCTCTCAGCCTTGCTGGCTGCTGCTCCCCGCGCCGACTTGATGCACTCCTCTGGTCTCAGTGCCCGGCTCCAGTCAGACGGATGGCCGGCACTTTGGTTCTGGAGGAAATGCTTCTCACAAGTAGGGGAACAGTGAGGAGGTGCCATATCTTGTGTTATATGTTGTACACTGTGTGTTCAATATCTTTAGTCCCAGGAACTTGCAATTACCATCAAGTTCCCACTGGATCACAGTACCCCGCAGAATACTGTAATCCAGGTCCAGTTCAGTCCCGCCAGCTGCCACCAGTTAATTACAAGCTTGTCACGAGAGCTTGCGACAGGCTGTAATTGTACCCCAAAAACTATATATATAAATATATATATATACCTGGGTTTGAACTGGGACGAGACTTAGATATGATAAATAGAATTTATTCCTTGATAAAGGTGAACACAACAGATTATACAATAACAGGCAAAATATAGACACTTACTTAAAGATTATGGCAAGACAGCCAGCAGGATTACAGACTGCCACTTCTTCCATATTTGTGTTGACATCACAGCAAAAAAAACAGGTCACATGCATGCATGAAGATCATTTGCATGAAGAACAATGGACAGCATGAACCTGAACAGCATGAACAACTTGATAGAGGGTGGACAGCTAGTTTATATACCGTTTGTCCCTCTATCTGTAACCTTAGGTGCCGAGACGGCTAGCAAATGTCCCTTGGAAGCTTTTGAAGCTAGGTGGTCAGTGTGAAGAGTTCCACTTCCTCTGGTTAATTCCTTTTGTCCGTTGGGCCAAGCATAAGCAATTAGCCAAATAGTCTTTGATGATCAGGTTTGTAAATTCTAGCCTTTCCTGCTCATCACCACAGGGGTTCCTCAGACTTAACCAAAAGTTCATACTGCTGCGGCACAGTTTATTCGAGCATTTGCCCGTTCTGTGCCGCAGCAGTAGCCTGGCGCGCGCCCGAGTGTGACGGGCGCACGCCGAAGCAGCGGAAGAGCGCCCTCCGATCGGGGCGCTCTCCCTACCGCTGCCGGGTCCGCCGGGTCCCCCGGAACCCCCTGCCGCTGTCCCGCGATCGCGGGACACCAGGGCTCCCTCGGGGAGCCCCTGGACACGCGTGCAGGGGGCGCACGCTCCCGATGACGCGTGACCGCGCGTCTATGACGCGCGGCACGCCGAGGGGCGGCCACTAGCAAGCCGGGAGATTTCCCGGCTTGCGGTACCGACCACACTTCAATAAAGTGTGTCGGTAGTGTATTTACTGCAAATCATTGCATAACTTCCGTTCCGTAATACACACAGTCAGGTGAGATATATTAATACGGCCGGTGACACCTGACGCTCGCAGGAAGACCAAAAATTACATTGTAATATGAACATTAATAGAGATATTAATATCTGGCATTTCGTAACAGGTAAATGTACAATGTTTAGCCTCAAAACGATGGGCTACATCCAACGGATACACATATGTAATTCTTATCCTTTTCAGCCAAGGACATCTCATAGTATTCTTATATTTAATAAAGTTACTCACTTTTGATATCCTGTTGGGGGTAGCCCCCCCCCCCCTGGCCCCATCAATAAAACCTTTTGAAGTGGGCTATTGCTCCTTGCATAAACAATTAGGTAATTACTTCTTGAGCTATGTATCACACCTCTCTGTTGATATACACTTCCAGTGAATGTCAAACGTGAATACTCATATGAGGCACCATTTGGTTCCTTACGCATTACAAAGACAGGCATTCTGCCTGTACATTAGCACACCATTAGCATTCTGCCTGTGTATTTCAAAAACTGCAAAAAGTCACTTTATCAAAAATATATGTCCCTCTTATGACAAAGTTATATTTTTAATATGTGTGTAATTGGGGGGTGACCCGGAGGCTGTACCCCAAGGCTCAGGGTCCTGGCTTACTCCGTTACCAAAATACCAGTTTTCAGGTAACTGTTTATTCAGCACTGCCTTTTGTCATCAACCTGGGTTTAAATCCCAGGACAAAATCAACTGCAGGGCAGTTTTAAAACACAGAGAACCAATATTTAGGCAAAAGCTTGCATTCCCCCATCTGCATCTATCATGTGGGGTTCTAAAACCTTCTCTTTTCACATTCAACTTCAATTAACCCTTTGAAGTCCAGATTTCCTTAAAGGACATAATACAGTGGGATTTCCTTAAACTGTAGCTCATTAACCCCTTAAGTCCCAGTGGGTGGGTTATGCAGACCCTGATCCAGCAACAACATCATTTACACAGGGGAATAAGCATTTTCATGTTATTTAGCAAGGGTTAAGTCACAGTTCTGGGCCTCAGCCCAGTTAACCCCTTGTCTCCCTGGCGAGGTTAGAGGGGGGGCCCTTGGGGGGTAACCCCGTTAATCCCGGGCCAAACCCTCCCTACCGCCACAGTGGTCTGTGTTCTTCACTGGACATGGAGTCTGGTGGTTGCAATCCCAGTCTTTCTAGGAAGTCCACTCCCTCCTCTGGATTCCTCATGTCGGCTTGCGTTCCATTCTTGGTGGCGATGAGGCGGAATGGGAACCCCCACTTGTATCGGATTTCATTGTCTCTCAGGACTTTTGTGATATGTCTCAGGGCCATCCTCTTCAACAGTGTTGATGGGGCTAGGTCGTTGTATACGTCTATCTTCACATCTCCCCATTTCAGCCCTCCTTTTTCCCGTGCCAGGTTAGAAATCGCTTCTTTAGTTTTAAAGTAGTGCATTCTCACCACTACATCTCAAGCTCTATCTCCGGCTTGTGGTCGCGGTCTGAGCGCTCTATGCACCCTGTCCAGGATCAGTAATGCTGGGGGCGTTTCCGGGAGAAGGGTCTGTAGCCATTCAGTTGTTGCTCTCTCCAGATCTGTGACCGTCTCTGGAATGTTTTTGAACCTGAGGTTGTTCCTTCTTGCCCTGTTTTCTTGATCCTCCTGTTTTTCCTCCACGACGGCCATTCTGGCTCTTAGGGCCAGGATCTCCGTATCCATTGTGGTCTGGTTGTTAATGGTTTCATCCACTTTATGTTCCAGCGTATCTGTGCGTTCTCCTATAGAGCTGACCTCTGTTCTGAGGTCTTTGAGAGCGCTTTGGAGCTCTTGGTGGAGTAAGGTTTTTAGGCTTGCATATAGGTTCTCAATGTCTTTTTTGGTTGATGTTTGTTCACATACCTCAGGTTCATGTTCAGTGTCTGACTGAGTGGGAGATGGCGCTCTGCTGTCTGACCTGCCCGCTTTACTTTTCTCTTTTGTCTTGAAGAAGTCTTGCGGCGTTGGTTTTTTCGGAGCCATTCTAGGGCGTAGTATATCCAACGCCTCCAATCTATGCGTTTCCTACTTCTTTTGTTTTGTTAGATGCTTTGGTATGCCCGCCGCCTCATGGAACCCGCTTTAGGTGGTCATTGTGGACTGCGCCACGAGCGCACCTCCGAGAAACATATTAGTGTTATGTACTCTTGTTTTGGTAAGTCTCACTTGCGTAGGGTGCACAGGGACGGGCCCCACCAGCTGTAGCAGTGCAGATGAGATTTAGTTATTATCTTTGGTTTGTTTGTCTGTCGCTTTTCGTGATGATGGTGGGTAGCCCCAGTCAATCCACAGTCCTTTGGCTTGGTGAGGCTGCTTTTTTATTAAATTTTCTGTTTATTTATTTATTTTTTGTTCTGTGGGGGTCTGCACCTTTAATTCAGATCTGCGGCGGCCATCTTGGATTTTGCCGACACGCAGTCTGGAACGCATGGAGCAGGCGGCTCCGCTCCCCGCAGCAGCTCCGTCTTCACCTCAGAGGTACAGGCAGGCGGGGGGGGCACGGGGGGGCGCAGGTAAGCGTTTCTTTTGATGGTGGGGTCAGCCTCGGCCGGCCGCCATTTTAGGCTGCTCTGAGACCGGAGCCCCACGATCAGTGCCCTGAAAATGATCCCGCTTGTTGAGCACCGGAGCCCTCTATTGCCCACCGCCTGTGGGGAGGCAGGATCGTGTGTCCCAGCGGGGGGGGGGGGTACTGGCAGGTCGGATGTCAGCTCCTATCTTTTCCTCTCCCTACACATTAGCGGCCATCTTGTTAGCCGTCCAGCACCTTGCGGGGCCGCCACAGTTCGGAGTCAATGGGTGGGGTGGGGGGGGGCCTTGGGACAGCGCCTGGACCGGCAATACAGACCTCCCTGGAGCGCACTGGCAGCCCTTTTCTAAGGGGTAAATAGCTGATGCGACCCCTCTCTAAGCTTGCCTGTCTGCAGGGGATGAGGGATGGGTCTCTCTATGTCTAGCTCTGGAGAGTGCTCTGTGTGTGGCACAGGACCCAGAGCCGCAGCGAGTTGCAGGGCCAGATATAATTTTCTGCAGCCCCTTCTCCTCGTTCGCCTCACTCTCCCACTCACCTCTGTTGCAGTTGATGTCGGGTAGGACAGGTTGCTCTTCTATGGCGGAGCTCGATAGGCCCCTGGAGCCACTGTTTATTTTTCTTTACTTTTGTTTACTTTTCCTTAAAATAGTCAGCAAACAGATGGTCTATCCAATATTTACTATAAAAAATTAGCCCACATATTAGTTCCCCAATTACTAAAGATATTTAACAAAACTCTTGAGGGAGAGCAGTTTCCTCAAACGATGCTGGAATCAAAAATAATATTAATACATAAAGAGGGAAAAGACCCCACCCAATGCAAAAGCTACAGACCGATATCCTTGATCAATAACGATCTCAAAATATATTCCAAAATATTAGCCACAAGATTGAATCCGTATCTTCCGCAACTGATAGACGCAGATCAGGCTGGATTCATACGAGGTCGTCAGGCCGGGGATAATACACGAAGAACAATTGACTTAATCCAGATAGCCAAACACAATAAAACGCCTTCGATGCTACTATCTCTAGATGCCGAAAAGGCTTTTGATCGTATTGATTGGGGATATATGTTTGAGACACTTCGAGCATTTGGGGTAAAAGGCAAATTTATGAATGCTGTTACATCACTATATGGAGAACCCACAGCTAAAGTATCCTATATTAATATGCAGACTGAGAAAATCAACATAAGGAATGGCACAAGACAAGGCTGCCCGCTGTCACCCCTATTGTTCGCATTGGCGATAGAACCGTTAGCAGCCCAAATCAGGGCGAACCCAGATATCGGGGGGATTAAGGTCAAACAAAAAGAATACAAACTGGCATTGTTCGCCGATGACATATTGTTAACCATTTCAAAACCCTTCACCTCACTCAAAAACTTATTTAGTAACTTGTCAGAGTTCCAGTAACTATCGGGGTTTAAAATTAACAACGAAAAATCCGAAGCCCTAAATATAAACCTCCCTCAGGAACAACTAAAGCTAATAAAAATAAACTTTGATTTCGCGTGGAAGACACAGGCCATAAAGTACTTGGGAATATGGTTGACTAACACACCCGACACTATATATGAGACCAACTACCCATCACTAATAAAAACGCTGAAAAAAGAATTAGAAGAATGGTCCAGATATCATATATCATGGTTGGGTAGAATAAATGCCATCAAAATGAACTTATTGCCAAGAATATTGTACCTTTTCCACACACTTCCAGTACAGGTCAGAGCCAGGGACATGCATGAGCTGCAGAAAGCTATCACAAAATTTATATGGAATAACAAAAAAGCGAGAATAAAGCTGCCCACATTATATAGATCCAAACAGTCAGGAGGGCTAGCTTTGCCACACTTGTGGCAATATTATCAAGCGGCGCATGTAAGCCAACTGGTTCACTGGCATGCACATAAACAGAGGAAAAAGTGGGTGGAAATTGAGTCCGATGTGATATCTGGGTCATCCATAGAAATAATACTGTGGTTAACAAAAAAAGAAAGACCAGCTCTGAGGGTGCCCCTAGAATCGATCACACACTCGCTAACCATGTGGGATTCATTGAAACTTAAACATGGGCTATCCACCTACAAATCTCAGATGGCACCACTATTTGACAATATTAGCTTTATCCCGGGCACGGAACCAACAGCGTTTAAGGACTGCAGCAAGGCAGATATCATAAGGGTAAAAGATCTATGGGCAAACAATGCTATTAAGATGTTTGAGGTAGTAAAGAGAGACTATGGTCTCCCTGATTCGGCCTTTTTTAGGTATCTTCAATTGAGGGATCACATACAGAGGACAGGTCCGTATAGCGACTTCACAACATTTGAGGATTTGTGCCTCATGGGGGAGGACAAAAAGGGCCTAATCTCTAAAGTATACAGCATACTTGCAGAAGGCAAACAGGAATTGGAGATACAGACCAAATTGAGGAAGAGGTGGGAAGAAGAGCTGGGAGAACTAGATCAAGAACAGTGGGATAACATATTTGAAGGAATAGCAAAGAGCTCCATATGTGTATTAATAAAAGAAAATGCATATAAAATGCTCCACCAATGGTACTACACCCCACTACGATTGTCCAAATTTTTCAGAAACATGTCCCCAGTGTGTACAAGGGGGTGTGGCCAGCAGGGATCGTTTATACATATGTGGTGGACGTGCCCAAAGGTAACAAAGCTATGGAGGGCCACACATGATATGGCGCAGACAATTCTTGGGTATGACTTCCCCCTGGACCCCTGGAAGGTACTGCTATGCAGGCCAATTGAAAACATAGAAAAAACTGACGACAAACTCCTGACACACATATATACAGCTGCCAGATGCGAAATAGCCAAAGCCTGGAAACAGGAACAGCAGCCAGCCATACACGCTGTAAAAGCAAGATTATGGAGGATCTGTCTTATGGAAAAACTGACGGGGATACAAAACGACACAGTACAGAAATACATAGACGTCTGGGAACCGTGGAGAACCTATATAGGAAATAGATATCTTTCGAGGGCTACTCTCCAGTCCTGAAAATCAAAAAATGGGTGAGGTAAAAACACACTAGCTAGGGAAATTAAATAAATAAAAAAAAGAATCAAGAGCTTCACCACTGAGACAACCTTGATGTGATAGGAATCGTAATTGTATAAATTGCAGTGGTGAGCCTGGAGGGTATCCAGTATCCAGTGTCGGATACTCTACAAATGCATGGAGGTTAAGCTGGTATGACAACAAAAGAAATGAATATTCTAAAAGCAATGACATTTCCTTCTTTTTCTTTTTCCCCTTTTAAGTCTTTTGAGTAAATTTTCTGTATTCACTACTTTAAACACTGTAATAACAGTGATGTCATTATTGTCTCCCCATTGAATGTGTTATCCACATGATACAACTGTATGTGACTCGCAAGTAACATGTTCCCCTTTTTGTGTTTTGTATCCCACTCCCCACTTTTCTTAACAAAACAAAAAAAAAACAAATAAAGAATAAGTTTACAAAAAAAAAAAAAAAAAACTGAACTGCAGCTTTAAGGGTCAATTACACTCTGCAGCAAAATCACAATCTCACTGTATCCGAGACCAGCATAAAGAAGATGAGACGCAGAATTAGATGGAAATATGGACGTGTGAGGTTAGTACTGAACAGTACAGGAGGTTAAAGTGTTGTTATAGAAACTGTACTGTACCTATAAAATTATTCCTTGTCATTACCTAGCATACCCTATGATAAGGGATGTTAACAAGACCCAGAGAGTGGTCCAGGCCCAGGCATGGATCGACAGTGGAGAAACTTTCCAGGATTGCATCTTCACTGACGAGTCTACTATATCGCAGGAGAGATTTGCCACCTTTGCATTCCACAAAAAAGGTTGCATAGATATGAAGCAGCGTCCAAAACACCCAGTGAAGATGCATGTGTGGGGTGCCATCTCTAGGCGTGGACCAGGATGCATCGTCATCTTTGAAGGCAAAATAAGTCACACGCTTTTGCCTTATGCATTGTACTGTACCAGTGTGCAGTTTTTTGAGCACTTTTCTTTTCTTGTTATAGGAATCATGAATAAAGCTTTTTTCCAAGAGCAAATTGTGCCTGAGATTGTGGAATACATCACACGTGAGTTCCCAGATGGTCACCGTTTCTACCAGGACAACGATCCGAAGCACACCGCGTCAACAGCGTACATTCTTGAGCGCGGTATCAACTGGGTGAAGACGCCAGCGGAGTAAGTGCGGTAACCGTGACTCATTTTTTCCCACTGTTTTTACTGTGTACTGTATCTCTTTAACTAATTGTCCTTTTTTTCCCCCTCCAATGACAGATCGCCAGACTTCAATCCTATCGAAATGGTCTGGCATCAGCTGAAGGCCATATCCAAAAAGTCGTGAAACCCTCCAAAAAGGATGAGTTGGCGCAAGGCATAATGAGTTTTTGGAACGAAGTACTCACCGTGGAACGATGCAATAAATATATTGACCATATTGCGACTGTGTTGCCCATTGTGATCGCGCGTAATGGGCAAGCATCAGGAAGGTAGAATGGTATAATACGGTACTGTAGTATTGTAAGTACAGTATGATACAGGTAAGTATGGCACAGATGTTTTCTTTCCTGAGAGAGCAGCACAGTATAAAGTATACAGTAGTTCCAGTATAGACTAGTTTGACAGTACTAACTGCATACTGTAGTCCAATATGGAGTAGCTATACAGTACACAATGCCATAATATGCACCTAACTGCTCAATTTTTTTGTTTCCTGAGAGAGCAGCACTAGCCATCTGGTTGCAAAGTATTTAACAGTAGTCACTGTATACAGTAGTTCCAGTATAGGCTAGTTTGACAGTACTAACTGCATACTGTAGTCCAATATGGAGTAGCTATACAGTACACAATGCCATAATATGCACATAACTGCACTATTTTTTCTTTTCTTGTCTTTTCAGAGAAAAAAAGGATGTAAAGGGGGAGGGGGGGTATCATGTGTACATTGTGTGAACTGCGTGTACAGTAAAGTGTATCTAAAGTGCAGTCATGATCTACACAAAACCTCCCCTCTCTCAATGAACTACACAGAATGAGGAAGCAGATATAGACGGAAAATGTTATATTATTATATATATATTATTATATATTATATATTATTAATTAATATTATTATTAATGTGCATTATTCATGATTATCCACCGGCCCTCAATTTTCAACTGACAGAAAAACTGAATAAAGACTGCATTTTGTATTATTCATGATTATTTGTATATTTGTATTTTTTGTTCCTGATAAAATAAAATAAATATTTTTTTACATGCGTGCTAATCATAATCATTGACCCCCCCCCTACACCAAAGAAAAAGAAAGAATGACAAAAAGTGGTAATTTACTGCATCAACAACATGAATCAGATAATGTTTTTTTTAACTCTCAATTTTACAGTGCTGTGCAAATCAAATTTACATATCAAATTCGAGAAGGGATTTTCACAAGCGTTACCGTAAACAAAGCCTCAAAGGGTTGGGGGGGTTGATGGGTGAGTTATGCACAGTAATCATCAGCTAGCTCCCTTCCCTAAGAGGATTATAGAGAGGTGACTCAAAGCCAACAGTAGGAAAATTAGTCACACAGGCGCAGAGAGGTGATGCTCGGCTAGGGACGGAGGATTAAAAACACAATGACAAGCTTTAGAAACGGAATGGATCTGAGAGGTGTCTGTCGATAAGAGGTTCAAATCCTTGAGCGAGCCTTGTGGGTGTGCGTGGGGGAGGGGGGTACAGGGTACAGCTGCAGGAAGGATTAACTGTACTGTAGTTCAGAGAAATGACATATTTTCAAAAGGCAGGTTATCATAATAATTTGATCCCTACACCCCCAAATACATAAAAAGCACACAAATCAACCATGTGCAGTCAAACGCACAGTGTCGCAGTCAAAAGCTACAGCACAGATTGAATATCGTAATATCAAGATGGTTTAGGCATGCTTGTGGAGAAAATAAAAATAAAAAATGAGGAGAAAAAAAAATATATATTTTTTGGTCACTCACTTTTGAACTTCGCAAGCAAGCAGTGGTGAAGTTACAGACGCATGCGCAGTAATCATCAGCTATGTACTGTAGCTCCCATCCCAAAGAGGATTACAGAGAGGTGACTCAAAGCCAACAATAGGAAAATTAGGCACGCAGGCGCAGAGAGGTGATGCTCGGCTAGGGACGGACGATTAAAAACACAATGACATGCTTTAGAAACGGAATGGTTCTGGAGAGGTGTCTGTCGATAAGAGGTTCAAATCCTTGGGCGAGCCTTGTGTGTGTGTGGGGGAGGGGGTACAGGGTACAGCTGCATGAAGGATTAGCTGTACTGCAGTTCAAAGAAATGACATATTTTCAAAAGGCAGGTTATCATAATAATTTGATCCCTACACCCCAAAATACATAAAAAGCACACAAATCAACCATGTGCAGTCAAACGCACAGTGTCACAGTCAAAAGCTAAAGCACAGATTGAATATCGTAATATCGAGATGGTTTAGGCAGGCTTGCGGAGAAAATAAAAATAAAAAATGAGGAGAATTTTTTTTTTTGGTCACTCACTCTTGAACTTCGCAAGCAAGCAGTGGTGAAGTTACAGACGCATGCGCAGTAATCATCAGCTATCAAGCAGGAATGTGATTGAAACCAGAAAGACACACATTCAAAGGAATGGTGTGGGAGAGGTGTACTGTACTGTAGATAAGATAAGAAGTTGAAATACTGCAGTGCAGTAAATTATCCTGTGTGTGTGCAGGGGCGAGAGAGAGGAGAGCGCTGTATATGCCGAAATGTGATACTGTTACAGTACACGCCTATGCGTTTCAACAATTTTCAAATGAGACATACAGCACTGCACATGCATGTATAAATATGCAAATTTACAATTACTACGCGCTCGCACACAGACTATATACTGACGTAGGTTGAACTGCTAAAGAATTAGACTTTGAAGACAACAGCTCGCGAACGCCCCCCTGAGTTTTAAGACGATATTGCAGTATTGCAGACAGCGCTAATAAAATGCTAATATTACGAGCGCTAAAATATTGCAATATATTCAGGGAAAAAAAACCATACTGCATCTGCCCGCAGTTATCAGAGCGCCGCGGATCCAGCCGCATTAGGATAAAGGCGGCCGCCACTGTATAATAAGGACCTGTATTGGGAAGCACTCTCTGGCACCCACTTTCCTACAACCCCCCTCAAGCACCTCCTCGGGACACCCTGCGACCAGTTGGTTGGTGGTAATAGATTGTACTGGGAGGTTCCCACAGCCCCCCACTTCTGTAAAACCCTTGTCAGTCACCCTTCCCTGGTCCTCAGTGTACGGCAGAACCTATAATTGTTAAGCGGGTTACTTAGCTTGTTGGGACACAGCAATGTCAAATTGGGTAACCATCTTTCCAAGATCATTACCTACACTGGCGACACACTTTATTCGAGCTCGGCTAGTCCCACGAATTCGGGTATACCCGGGTGTATTGAGGTTTGTGACTGTTTTCTGCTCGAGTGCATTGAGGTATTTTCCAAGCAGGGATTGAAGCATTTTATTCCCGCTGGCTGCAATACTGCACAGTATATATATATATACTTCATTACAATTCATGAATTTATGCCATCTGGTAGACACGCGAAGCATTGCAGCCTATTAAATCCTAATCATTATCATTTAACAGATTAGCCGCCCGTCAGCCAGGCATGAACCCAGGCTGGGAAGGCAAACGCAACGGGGCTTGTCAGAGGTGAGGAGCGGCGCATTCCAGGTATCTGCCAGGTACATACTGGGTATTTGCTCGAATAAAGTGTGTCGGTGCAGTACAATGGAGAGAAATGAAGTACCCTACAGAATGCACTCACTGTGTGAGCATGTGTAATAGTTATTTAAATCTAAAACCCTTTTATTGAGTATTAAAAATGAGATTGGAAAGAGGTATCAGGTATATGCATCTGGGACCTGTCCCTATATAACCGTTATCCACTAGAACTCTTAGTTATACAAGTGTCACTTTTAGCAGAGATATGGTAATTGATTTTTCTTGATATTTGTCTTTTTAATTAAGATCAAAATAAGTACTTATTATATTCATGGGAGACCTATTTGTCTCTGTGTGCTCAGTCTAATACATACCTGGATTTATACTATAATATGATGCTAAGTGAATTGTTGACACCAGCAAAATACACAAAAAGACACAAAAAATCGTGCCAAGGCTTTATTTGTCACAGAAACTGAGTTTTTTTGTGACATCTGAGCATAATGAATAAAACTTTTCTGGTATCACTCTGCTACACTTGTATTTAGGCAACACATACCACGCGTATTACTATATATAATAGCAGTTAAATCAGGGTCTAAGGATTTATTCACATTTATCTATCTACCGTGAATAATCCTCCTAAAATTCTCTAAACCCCTCCAGTGATTTTAGGGGTTCATATAGATCCCGCTATTTGCGGGAGAATGAAAAATGTACCTAAACATCACTATACATGAAGTATCACTTCACAGCACAGTACTGTCCACCTGGTTACACACACTACCAATTATATTCCAGTATAGTATTCAAGGAATAACTGTAAGGTCTGTGGGGGTCATGCACTAAGCTCCGTTAAGTCACTTTTAGAGCGCAAAGTGCTCTTAGAACGTGATGTTTCGCTCAACCCGATGCACTAAGCAACGCAAACAGGCACTTTGCGCTCTAAAACTGACTTTTTTCAGGAATTCTTTCTAAGTCCAACTTTGCTCATTCGTAACCCTGTTTGCGTTAAATTCTGTGTGACGATAGTGAGGGTTTGGCCCGGGATTAACGGGGTTACTCCCCAAGGGCCCCCTCTAACCTCGCCAGGGAGACAAGGGGTTAACTGGGCTGAGGTCCAGAAATGTGATTTAACCCTTGTTATAACATGAAAATGCTTATTCCCCTGTGTAAAATGTATTGTTGCTGGGTCAGTGTCTGCATAACCCACCCACTGGGACTTAAGGGGTTAATCTTATATGCAGTGCTGAATAAACAGTTACCTGAAAACTGGTAATTTGGGAATGGAGTAAGCCAGGACCCTGAGCCTTGGGGTACAGCCTCTGGGTCACCCCCCAAGTACACACATATTAAAAATATAACTTTGTCATAAGAGGAACATATATTTTTGATAAAGTGACTTTTTGCAGTTTTTGAAATATACAGGCAGAATGCTAATGGTGTGCTAATGCTAATGTACAGGCAGAATGCCTGCCCTTTTGTAATGCATGAGGAACCAAATGGTCTTGACACCTTAAAGCTGGGTTACCTCTGTATGCTAAATAGGACATCCTGCTAGAATTTAGCCTGGCTTCACAGGGGTATTGCTATGCGAGACCCAGGAATGGAAGTGTTTGTTATTCACACCTTCCAGCAAAAGGTATCCTGCTTCAAAGGGTTTATTGATGGGGGTAAAGGTGGATTACCCCAAGCAGGATATCAAAATGAGTAACCTTATTAAATATAAGAATACTATGAGATGTCCTTGGCTGAAAATGCTAAGACCTACATATATGTATTCGTGGGACTTCCCCGCCACCAACTGTTACAAACACTTAATATCTGGCCCTTAGTGGCTGCCAGATATTAATATCTCTATTAATTTTCATATTACACTGTAATGTTTGGTCTCTCTGCGAGCGTCAGGTGTGACGGACTGTATTAATATATCTCACCTGACTGTGTGTATTACGGAACGGAAGTTAGGCAATGATTTGCAGTAAATATGAAATTTTGGTTTAGTTCTGAGGAACCCCTGTTGTGATGAGCAGGAAAGGCTAGAATTTACAAGCCTGGTCATCAAAGGCTAAGTTGCTAATTGCTTATGCTTGGCCCAACGGACAAAAGGAATTAACCAGAGTAAGTGTAACTTTTCACACTGGACCCTGGAAGCCCAAAGTCAGCTTCAAAAGCTTCAAAGGGGATTTTACTAGACGGCACGGCGCCGTAAGATGGGATGCAAGGGTTAAAATGATATATAAGTCAGAGCCACCCTTTTATCCATGTTGTTCATGCAAAGTTCTTCATGGTTCTTCATTGTTCTTCATGCAAATGATCTTCATGCCTGCATGTCATCAGGCCTGTTGTGCTATACCATCTTGATTGCTGAGAAGAAATGCCATGCATGTGTCCTGCCTGTTTTGCTGTGATGTCAACTGAAATATGGGAGAAGTGGCCAGTCTGTAATCCTGATGGCTTTCTTGCCATAATCTTTAAGTAAGTGTCTATATTTTGCCTGTTATTTGTACATATCTGTTGTGTTCACCTTTATCAAGCAATAAATTACATTTTATCATATCTAAGTCTCGTCCCAGTTCAAACCCAGGTATATATATATTTATATATAGTTTTGGTGCAAATTACAGCCTGTCACAAGCTACCGTGACATTCTGCCCTTAAGCGGGATGCCCTAAGCAACGCAACCTTAGCGTACGCGAAAGTTGTGTTGATTAGAACACGTCAGGTCAGAGTAGACGCTAAAAAGCTGGACTTAGAAAAAATTATTGCTTTTCATTTTTGCATGCGCAACACCAATACAACAGGCCGGCGGGTGTCCCCGGCTGACCCCGCGGGGGTCCGGGGGTCCCCGGCTCACCTAGCGGTGGTCCCTGCGGGATTACGGGGGTCCCCGCGGCCGTCCCGGGGTCCCCGCGGGCCTGCGGTACTGATGTTGCGCCTCAAAAAATAATAAACAATATTTATAACTAAATACACCCCCCTAACACATACCATACAGTAATGGGCAAAATTACTATTATCCACATATGGATAATAATGCATTTGCCCATTTTAAATACATATAACTTTTAATAAATACAGTGAAAACATATTCCACTTACCTTTAAAAGGCACCCACGATGAAGGCCGTCTTCATCCTCATCTTTATCCTGCCCATGCCCCCTCCGATGCTGCGAAACATACACAAGAATAAAAACATCCAATGTAATGTCCCCTAACCCCTTAATCACCATAGCAGTTATTAACTGCTACAGTCATTAAGGCATGTTTTTGGCTATGCTGCTATACATAAATGTGTGTGTAATGTATTTTAAAATTAGATAGATGTAATTTTTGGTCTTGTATGGTGTACTTTAGGCCAGGGTGAGGCTTGCTTTAGTGTATTGTATTCTTTTTGGTACTTATATTTTGTGTGATGATAACTTGTTCGGTTTAACGATTGAAATAGTTAATTGTTTAATTGTTATGGATGGAATTTAAATTGTTTAGTGATTTGATTAATGAATGCTAATTGATTTATGGTGACTTGATTGGTTTAAATAGTATACTTGTTCGGATGTATTGGTATTTTGTTTGGAATATGTTATTGTTAACATTCATTGGCAGAGTGAACATGATGCATAGATTGTATGCATCATGTATACAATGTAAATGCAATGTTTTGATTGGCATTTGAGGCTTTTGATTTGAAGATTAGATTTGATTTTTTTAGGAAATATGATTTTATTGTACTGTGTCTGTATGGAGAAGTGGTATTTGTAGTAGAGATAGGGTAAATGAACAAAGTTCTGTGATAGTGCTCTAATGACCGTGGTGGTTGTACATCTGGTGATGCAATGAATGCTTGATTGAAGATTGGTAATGGCTAGGTGCAGGTATAAGAGTGAGCCATGAGGTATATATGGGTGAGCATGAGTGTCTCTTCCCTAAATATAATGTACTGGTGAGTGTGGGTGATGGAGATATATGAGCCCCACCCCTTCACTACCAATGTGGACTGGGTCTGACAACTGCCTGATGACACCAATAAAATACCCCAAAGTACAGATAAAGTACCAACTCACGTGACCATGCCCTTGTAGCCTTCCAAAATGCGTGCTTCTGCAGGTAGGAGAGGATATGGTAGCCACAAATGCAAGTGATGCAGTGCACAGCAAAGGAACAGGATACACCGGAACAGCAGCAGTAAAATAAAAGTCCTTTATTGTATCTTCATGGTGCAGACAGGAATCGGTGCAAAAAAGCCTCCTTCTCTTACGCGTTTCACGCCTATACGGCGCTTCGTCAGGGAGTATAGGTAGGTGTGCCATGTTCACCCTTTTATAGTGGTCTCAATTAGCTAGAATTAAAAAATCGCCGTTAGGATCGAAAACCGGAAGTGACGCGATGATCATCTAAACCGGAAGTGACGTCGCGCAATGCGCGAGACTAAATGATTGACAATGTGTCTTGTTTGTAATATATACACGATCATCTCTCTGCATTTTGGCAGCAAGAAAACCATCTAACAGGCTTGACTCTTTCTCTGCCTGTAGATAAATGAATCCACTGCGATCGTCATTCTCAACCGGAAGTGACGTATCGCATTGATACACGAGGTGATCTGTGTGTATAAACAATGTACACTGGCGACACACTTTATTCGAGCTCGGCTAGTCCCACGAATTCGGGTATACCCGGGTGTATTGAGGTTTGTGACTGTTTTCTGCCAGAGTGCATTGAGTTATTTTACGGCAGGGATTGAAGCATTTTATTCCCGTTGGCTGCAATACTGCACACTACATATATATATACTGCATTACAATTCATGAATTTATGCCATCTGGTAGACACGCGAAGCATTGCAGCCTATTAAATCCTAATCATTATCATTTAACAGATCAGCCGCCCATCAGCCAGGCATGAACCCAGGCTGGGAAGGCAAATGCAACGGGGCTTGTCAGAGGTGAGGAGCGGCGCATTCCAGGTATCTGCCAGGTACATACCGGGTATTTGCTCGAATAAAGTGTGTCGGTGCAGTAGGTTGACATACTGTAGCAACTAAAAAGGCAATCTGTCCAGTGTGGAACATAGAGAAAAAACTAGTAAATAGAGGGGGAATATGGCACAAATATCTTGCTAAATGATCAGCTAACTAAAATAAAGCAAGATATATTAAAAACAACTAGAAGAAATACATATACACATCAGAGGACATAACGACATCACAGTTCAATAGAAAAATACTAAGTAAGTCTATTTTGGATATATGTTAGGAGCAAGATATTGCAAAAATAAAGTGCAATTAGCGAACATATGTACAGAGATGTTGGGCTATGAAAATCCTAGTTTAAAGAGAGATTTTTCCTATATATACTAATCACATTTATTTAACAGACAATGCACAATAATCATTTGTCAATACACAATTAAGATAGGAAATGTTTCAACTCGCAGTCTGTATTTATACCCCCGGGTGATAATGACCCGAGGGTATAAATCCAGAACATTTCTCTTTGATTGAGTATCCCTTCTCTGTTACCTCCCCTTGTGTGTTTGGGGATATACTCCAATGCATTGAATGTGAATGTTTCTATGGAGCCATATGGGCAGTCACAGAAATGTTTAGCTACAGGCAAATTTAGATCATTCTTTTTGATTGATCGTAGATGTTCAGAGATCTTGATTTTTAACGGACGAATTGTCCTTCCAATGTATATTTTACCGCAAACACAGTTTAATTTATACACCACATAATTTGTGTTACATGTCATAAAATGAGTGATCTTGTATTTTTGACCTGTATGTTTATTAACAACTTCTGACAGTGGAGTAGCATATTTACAATATGAACAATTCCCACATTTGTGGAACCCCTTAGGAAGTGTTTTGTTTTTAGAATCTGAGACAAATAAACTTGGTGATAGGTAGTATCCTATAGTTTTGGCTTTTTTATAGACAAATTTAGGAGTATTTGATACAGCTGTGGTAAGATCTTTGTCTAGTTGTACTATTTTCCAATGTTTCTCAACAATTTTTTTGATAAGCTTAGCCTGATTACTATATGTTGTAATGAAAAGTGGTGTTTCAGAGACTTGTTGCTTTGGATGCCTAAATTTTGATTTAGAATTAACTACAGAGGTGGTCAATAATTAATCTCGTTCTGTATTCAAGGCCTTTTCAAAGGCAGATTGTATATCTGACTCAGAATACCCTCTATCTCTGAATCTCTCACTTAATTTATTTGATTCTTCCAAGAAAGATTCTATAGTGGAGCATACCCTCCTTAATCTAAGATATTGTCCGATTGGGATGCCACGTAATAATGGTTTCGGGTGACTGCTATTGGCCCTAAGGAGGGAGTTGCGGGCGTTGGGTTTTCCAAACAGGTTTGTCTGAATTTTGAGGTCAGTATCTACATATAGATTGATATCCAAATAATTGATATGATTAATATGTATACACGAGGTAAATTTGATATTGAATGTGTTATTATTGAGGTAGTCAATAAAGTCCCCTAATGTAGAGCAATCTCCCCTCCATATCAGAATGAGGTCGTCAATGTACCGACGATAAAAAACTATATTGTTACGGAATGGATTAGTGACACCAAAAATGTGTATGTTTTCCCAAAATCCCATAAATAAATTCGCATAAGAAGGTGCAAAAGAAGTCCCCATTGCCGTGCCTTGTTTTTGAAGATAGAAGTGATAATCAAATAAAAAATAATTGTGTTGTAAAAGAAAAATAATACAATCTAACAAAAATGTGATTTGTGGAGTATGTAAATTAGAAGTGTTAAGGAAGTGTGTGACTGCTTGAATGCCTAAATCGTGAGTGATAATAGTGTATAAGGATGTCACGTCTAGTGTTACCCAGAAATAATTGTGACACCAAGTGATTTTGTTTAATATAGTGACTAAATGTGAAGAGTCTCTGAGATAGGGGGGAGAGCTCTCACCAGAGGTTGTAGATAAACATCCACATACCTGGACACATCATCCCCCAAAGATCCAATGCTAGAGATGATAGGTCTCCCTGGTGGATTAACCAGGGATTTGTGGATCTTCGGGAGATGGTGAAATACAGGTATAGTGGGGAAACGGTTAATTAGATACTGACATTCCTGATTAGATAATACCCGCAACTCTCTACCTAGATCAATGAGGGTGTTAAGTTCAGAAAGGTATATTGAAGTTGGGTCCTTCTCCAGTGTAAGATAGCAAACCTTATCATTCAGTTGCCTCATGGCTTCATTAAGGTATTGTTCTTTTAACATTACCACGATGGCTCCGCCTTTGTCGGCGTTTTTTATCATTATTGTTTCGTTTGTTTTTAATTGATAAAGTGTACTCCTTTCTTCCCCACTATACCTGTATTTCACCATCTCCCGAAGATCCACAAATCCCTGGTTAATCCACCAGGGAGACCTATCATCTCTAGCATTGGATCTTTGGGGGATGGTGTGTCCAGGTATGTGGATGTTTATCTACAACCTCTGGTGAGAGCTCTCCCCCCTACACTGGCGACACACTTTATTCGAGCACGGCTAGTCCCGCGAATTCGGGTATACTCGGGTGTATTCAGGTTTCTGATAGTTTTCTGCCAGAGTGCATTGCGTTATTTTCCGGCAGGAATTTAAGCTTTTTATTCCGGCTGGTTACAATACTGCAATGCCGTCAAAATACACATGGTGGCGCTTGCGAGCTGTTCTCTGTGAAGCCGTCCCCTATAATGAATTGTAATGCAGTATACTGTATACTGTATACTGTACAGTATATATATATATATATATATATATATATATATATATATATATACTGTATAACAACAACCCCTGTAAGCCCTAACAAACAGTACTGTACAGTACTGTACTGTACTGTATATGCACATACATAAATGATACTACTGTATGGGCGGCGGGGGCGAGATGTGTTTGCAGCAGAGAGAGATCCGCTGCTCTCTCTCTGCGCAAACATCCGCACATTAAAAATTATTTGAAATACATTTTTATTGATACACTGGCGACACACTTTATTCGAGCTTGGCTAGTCCCACGAATTCGGGTATACCCGGGTGTATTGAGGTTTGTGACTGTTTTCTGCCCGAGTGCATTGAGTTATTTTCCAGGCAGGGATTGAAGCATTTTATTCCCGCTGGCTGCAATACTGCACAGTATATATATATATACTGCATTACAATTCATGAATTTATGCCATCTGGTAGACACACGAAGCATTGCAGCCTATTAAATCCTAATCATTATCATTTAACAGATCAGCCGCCCATCAGCCAGGCATGAACCCAGGCTGGGAAGGCAAATGCAACGGGGCTTGTCAGAGGTGAGGAGCGGCGCATTCCAGGTATCTGCCAGGTACATACCGGGTATGTGCTCGAATAAAGTGTGTCGGTGCAGTAGTGTAGATGTGCAGGGGGTCTCCGGAGCTGAACCGCGTTGGTTTTAGGGGATAGCCGCTAAGGCAATGAAGGGGTTAACCCACCGTGCCCGCTTTATTGTGTGTAGTGGGGATGGGTGAGGGCGGTATTTGGCCCTTGGTGTGAGTTTAGGACTTGCGGGAGGGGGGGGGGGGTTGCGGGTGCACTTAACCCCTTCACGACCGTAGCAGTTAATACCGCTACGGTCATGAAGGGGTTAAGCCCTCCCGCTACCCCCCCCCCCCCCCGCAAGCCCTCCCCAACCATCGTTGGGGCGAATACCCCATTCACCCACCCTCCCGCAACCCACAACAATAAAATACACACAGCAGCCGCCAAAAAATAAATAAATAAATGACAATAAATACATTTGAAATACATTTTTATTGATAGTGTAGATGTGCAGGGGGTCTCCGGAGCTGAACCGCGTTGGTTTTAGGTCTGGGGCCCCCATGCCCCCCGAGATACAGGCCCCTTTAGGGGGTGCCGGTATCCCTCTGCGTTTAAAGGTCCCGATCACGTGACCGCGGCCTGTAAACCAAGCAGAGCAGAGGGATACCGGCACCCCCTAAAGGGGCCTGTATCTCGGGGGGCACGGGGTCCCCAGACCTGAAACCTGTGCGCTTCTGCTCTGGAGACCCTCTGCACATGTACAGTATCAATAAAACACATACAATATACAGTATAAATAAACACTCGTTCTTTACCTTAGCGTCTATGCGCTATGGTAAAGAAGCATTATTTTAATAATATTGTACAGTGAGCAGGGGGTTCCCTGAGCCAGAAATTAATGCTCAGGGAACCCCCCCCCCTGCTCCTGATCAATATTATTAAAAATACGGAAAATGCTGCGTCATTACCATAGCGGATAGCCGCTAAGGCAATGAAGGGGTTAACCCACCGTGCCCGCTTTATTGTGTGTAGTGGGGATGGGTGAGGGGGGTATTTGGCCCTTGGTGTGAGTTTAGGACTTGCGGCAGGGGGGGGGTTGCGGGTGCACTTAACCCCTTCACGACCGTAGCAGTTAATACCGCTACGGTCATGAAGGGGTTAAGCCCTCCCGCTACCCCCCCCCCCCCCCCCGCAAGCCCTCCCCAACCATCGTTGGGGCGAATACCCCATTCACCCACCCTCCCGCAACCCACAACAATAAAATACACACAGCAGCCGCCAAAAAATAAATAAATAAATGACAATAAATACATTTGAAATACATTTTTATTGATAGTGTAGATGTGCAGGGGGTCTCCGGAGCTGAACCGCATTGGTTTTAGGTCTGGGGACCCCGTGCCCCCCGAGATACAGGCCCCTTTAGGGGGTGCCGGTATCCCTCTGCGTTTAAAGGTCCCGATCACGTGACCGCGGCCTGTAAACCAAGCAGAGCAGAGGGATACCGGCACCCCCTAAAGGGGCCTGTATCTCGGGGGGCACGGGGTCCCCAGACCTGAAACCTGTGCGCTTCTGCTCTGGAGACCCTCTGCACATGTACAGTATCAATAAAACACATACAATATACAGTATAAATAAACACTCGTTCTTTAACTTAGCGTCTATGCGCTATGGTAAAGAAGCATTATTTTAATAATATTGTACAGTGAGCAGGGGGTTCCCTGAGCCAGAAATTAATGCTCAGGGAACCCCCCCCCCCTGCTCCTGATCAATATTATTAAAAATACAGAAAATGCCGCGTCATTACCATAGCGGATAGCCGCTAAGGCAATGAAGGGGTTAACCCACCGTGCCCGCTTTATTGTGTGTAGTGGGGATGGGTGAGGGCGGTATTTGGCCCTTGGTGTGAGTTTAGGACTTGCGGGAGGGGGGGGGGGGTGCGGGTGCACTTAACCCCTTCACGACCGTAGCAGTTAATACCGCTACGGTCATGAAGGGGTTAAGCCCTCCCGCTACCCCCCCCCCCCCGCAAGCCCTCCCCAACCATCGTTGGGGCGAATACCCCATTCACCCACCCTCCCGCAACCCACAACAATAAAATACACACAGCAGCCGCCAAAAAATAAATAAATAAATGACAATAAATACATTTGAAATACATTTTTATTGATAGTGTAGATGTGCAGGGGGTCTCCGGAGCTGAACCGCGTTGGTTTTAGGTCTGGGGCCCCCATGCCCCCCGAGATACAGGCCCCTTTAGGGGGTGCCGGTATCCCTCTGCGTTTAAAGGTCCCGATCACGTGACCGCGGCCTGTAAACCAAGCAGAGCAGAGGGATACCGGCACCCCCTAAAGGGGCCTGTATCTCGGGGGGCACGGGGTCCCCAGACCTGAAACCTGTGCGCTTCTGCTCTGGAGACCCTCTGCACATGTACAGTATCAATAAAACACATACAATATACAGTATAAATAAACACTCGTTCTTTACCTTAGCGTCTATGCGCTATGGTAAAGAAGCATTATTTTAATAATATTGTAAAGTGAGCAGGGGGTTCCCTGAGCCAGAAATTAATGCTCAGGGAACCCCCCCCCCCTGCTCCTGATCAATATTATTAAAAATACGGAAAGTGCTGCGTCATTACCATAGCGGATAGCCGCTAAGGCAATGAAGGGGTTAAGGCATAATAAACAATTAATACATTCAATACATATTTTTCACGTCTGTGTTAAAACTCCTTGCATTCTCTCTAATCTATGTAAAACCCCTTCCCCCTATTCTCGCTTTTAAAACGCCCTGCCTTCTCTCTAATCTATGTAAAAACCCCTCCCCCTATCCCCCTATTCCCCTATTGTGTGTGTGCGTTAAGCTTCCCTGCAAGCTATGTAAAAAAACCTCCCCCTATTGTGTGTGTGTGTTAAATCTGCCTGGCCTGTGTTTCTGAGTGCTGAGTGCTCTGCGTTAAAGGCCCCGATCACGTGATCGCGGCCTGTAAACCAAGCAGAGCAGAGGGATACCGGCACCCCCTAAAGGGGCCTGTATCTCGGGGGGCACGGGGGCCCCAGACCTGAAACCTGTGCGCTTCAGCTCCGGAGACCCCCTGCACATCTACACTATCAATTAAAATGTATTTCAAATGTATTTATTGTCATTTATTTATTTATTTATTTAGATTTATTTATTAATTGTGCTGCTGCTGCAAGTCGTAAACTCACACCAAGGGCCAAACACCCCCCTCACCCCCAATAAAAAAAATTCACGCACAGCAGCCCCACAATTATTAAATAAATCTAAATAAATAAATACATGAAGAGAAATAAATATATACTGTACAGTATATACTTTGTATATATATACACTGTATATATATATATATATATATATATATATATATATATATATATATATATATATATATACAGTATACATATATACACTGTATATATATATATATATATATATATATATATATATATATATATATATATACAGTATATATATATATATATATATATATATATACATATATACATATATACAGTATATATATATATATATATATATATATACAGTATATATATATATATATATATATATATATATATATATATACAGTATAGATATATATATATATACATACAGTATATATATATATATATATATATATATATATATATATATATATATATATATATATATATATATATATATATATATATATATACACACACACATGATGAACCAATAGTACAAATACATGTACTGTAGAATGGTTATCAAAATCATACTGTCCTACAGATAACGCTTCTCTATACAGACAATAATAATAATCCATTTAATAATCCTAACTTATTTTACAATATAAAACATAACATTACAATCCACACAGTATATTGCATTTACATTGTATACTGTAAATGATGCATAGCATTAAATCTATGCACCATATACTGTACAGTACTGTACATTCTGCAAATGAATGTTAACAATATAATTGCAAGCTACTCTACCAGTAAACACAAACACTTCCAAACAAGTCAACTACAGTATTTTAACCAATCAAGTAAACCAAAATCAATATATACTGTAAGTACCAACCAGAAAAGACAATTTAAAACCAAACTAACCCTTACAAAACCAAGGATTACATCTATCTAATTGTAAAAAACCTTATACATTATACACAGCATTGTTTAAAGCCCCCTCCCCCATAATGTTTCTGTTAAGCAGATTAGACTGAAGGGAGAGAGATATAAAGGCCTAAAGCCCCTTCCCCCCGAATGTTTGTGTTAAACAGATTACAATGAAGGGAGAGAGATATAAAGGCCTAAAGCCCCTTCCCCCCTAATGTTTTTGTTAAACAGATTACAGTACCTGTACATTGAAGGGAGAGAGATTTTACAGAAACACACATTAGGGGGGAGGGGGCTTTAAACAGATTACATTGAAGGGAGAGAGATGTTTCTGTTACCAGTAAATCTCCCTCCCTGCATTGCTAACCACCCTCACCCCCTACCCACATACCGTTAACCCCCCCCCCCCCATCCTGGCCATGGCCCCTCCGCTTCTGCAAAACAGACACAAAAATTAAAACATACAAAGTAATGTCCCCTAACCCCTTAATCACCATAGCGGTTATTAACCGCTACAGTCATGAAGGGGTTAACCCACCCTCACCCTCCCACCACTCGGGATGCCTACATACCCTCCCACACTAACCCCCCCCCCCACCCCGTGAGGCCTAACCACCCAGTCAGTACCCACAAGGGAGGCCTACCCACATACCGTTGGGGAAACACCCCACACCCCACCCCCCACCCCCAGTCTCCGCAATCAAAACAATGCAGTGCCCCACAATAAACAGCATTCTATTTATTAAATACATTACCCACCCCCTGTGCCCCCCCCATAAATACAAGATTTATTCTTTTACATTCAAGGTCCATAACGCAGCCCCACGCTAGTCCCCGGTGGGCTGGCAGGGCACCTGGACAGACCTACAGTTTACCAGCAGCATTCCACAGGTTCTGGAGGCATGCTGGTGGATCCTGCCAGCACCATGGCGCCCAGGTGGTCTCCTTGGGTCACCGTGGTAGGCCCAAGGATGTCTGGGAGCCCCGGGTCAAACCCACAGGTGTCTGCGGGGCCTCGGGTGGTTCCCATGGGGGTCTGGGGAACTCACGGGTGCTCACTACGGGTCCGCGGTGCCCCCACAGAAGTGGGACCACACATCATCATCCCCGCACCTACGGGTCGGAGGTGCCCCCACAGAAGTGGGACCACACATCGTCATGCCCGCAGACTACGGGTCCGCGGTGCCCCCACAGAAGTGGGACCACACATCATCATCCCCGCATGTGTCACCCGTGGAACCACCAGCCTGATACCCTTTAGGATACCCGAGGATTCCCGCGGGTGGTCTCCAGAGGTCCCACGCAAAACCACGGAAGTAACCCTGAATGTAAAAAAAATAAACCTGGCCTATACATTCAATACATACACCCTCCCCCCCCAACACCTACAGTACAATAATGTGCAAAATAACTATTATCCAGATATGGATAATAGATTAATTGCCCATTATTAAAAACATTAACTAGCATATACAAATAAATAAAGTACTACTGACCTCATCAATACGAAGTGTCCGATGCCAGCGCCTTCCTTCTCTTGCCCACACAAAACATAGCCAAAACCAAGCCAATACATTGCAAGTACAGTACATTCAGATATCAATTAACCCCTTAAACACCTTATCGGATAATAACCGCAAAGGTAATTAAGGGGTTAAGCCACACAGGCACGATACCCACCCTTCACCCATGAATTTGTACTGTGGCTTCATCATGCAACTATATATATATACTGTATACTGTATACAGTATATACATACAGAGAGACAGAGAGAAAGAGAGAGAGAGAGAGATACAGTATACAGTACAGTATATATATATACACACGTTATATACACACCCATGATAAACCAATATACAGTACAAATAAATGTAGAAGGGTTATCAAAAGCACTGTCCTACAACCAAACTCTTCTCCATACATACACACTAAATTAAAATCAATTTCCTTTAATATTCATAACTGATCTCTCAATCTACTGTAAATCATCACTAAACCTCTGAAAAGCCATTTAAACAACTTACATTCCAATATAAATGATGCCTAAATATCTACTGTATGCACCATATACATTCTGCAAATTAATCAACCAAGTAAACAAAACTCAATTAGCAATCATTATTTACATCCATAAACAATTCACACTAGATCCCGAACAATAAAATCATTAACAAATTCACGCCTAGAGCAGAACAATTAAGCCTTTGAAAAAATATATGTACCGACAAAAATACAACCTTTACAAACCAAGCCTATCCCTGACCTTCCTCAAACACAAAATACAATACCAAGGAATACTGTACAGTACATCTATCTAATTTTAAAATACTTTAAACTCACAATAAAGCATACTGTAGCAGCATACACAAAATAATTTAAAACACATCCAATCCAGCTTTTAAAACAACATCATTTCTTACCCTGTACTGTACTGTATGTATATATCTCTCTAGACATACTGTATATACATACTGTACAGTACATACATACATACAGTGGCAAGAAATGATATACCACAAAAAAAAATAATACACATGTTAAAAAACCTTTTGAAATAATTAACAAGTTAAATAAAATACATTTCTTTACTGTAGTTCACTTACCATTACTTGCCCCCACCGACTCCCGTTGCCCAGCTTACTCACGAACCAATCCACGATCAGGAACCCATAAAATAATAAACAATTCAAAATAATAAACATTAAACTAAAAATCCAAATCAATCCACGGGTCTTCTACTTGTAATAGTGTACATCTTCATCTGTATTCTTCTTTCTTCTATCTCCTTTCGGGCGGGGCAGGGCGTGGTCTTCTTTCCATCATCGGCCACGCCCTTGTCTTTTTTCTTCTCCGGAGGTCCTTCCTCCGCGGCGTCTGGCTGCAAAATGAGACGACATAGGCTTTTAAAGGCCTATGACGTCACATTTTGCGTCATGGTTCCCACGGTCCTGATTGGACCGTGAAAACCATGTGTTTTGGCCGATAAAAAAAAAATTATGACGTCACTTAAAGGGAATGAAAGCACAGCCAATCAGAATGGCTTTGCTTCAATTGCCTTTAAGATGACGTCATGAAAAGGCACATGGCCGCGCACACATGGTATGGTAGCCAATCAGAGCGTGGGAACTTTATCCCTACTATGATTGGCTCTGGTATACCATGTGTCAGGGGCTTGGGGGAGAAAGGATGTGACGTCAATAAGGATAAAGTTCCCACGCTCTGATTGGCTACCGTACCACGTGACAGGTTTTCATTGACGTCACATCCTTTCTCCCCCAAGCCCCTGACACATGGTATACCAGAGCCAATCAGAGTAGGGATAAAGTTCCCACGCTCTGATTGGCTACCATACCATGTGTGCGCGGCCATGTGCCTTTTCATGACGTCATCTTAAAGGCAATTGAAGCAAAGCCATTCTGATTGGCTGTGCTTTCATTCCCTTTAAGTGACGTCATAATTTTTTTTTTATCGGCCAAAACACATGGTTTTCACGGTCCAATCAGGACCGTGGGAACCATGACGCAAAATGTGACGTCATAGGCCTTTAAAAGCCTATGTCGTCTCATTTTGCAGCCAGACGCCGCGGAGGAAGGACCTCCGGAGAAGAAAAAAGACAAGGGCGTGGCCGATGATGGAAAGAAGACCACGCCCTGCCCCGCCCGGAAGGAGATAGAAGAAAGAAGAATACAGATGAAGATGTACACTATTACAAGTAGAAGACCCGTGGATTGATTTGGATTTTTAGTTTAATGTTTATTATTTTGAATGGTTTATTATTTTATGGGTTCCTGATCGTGGATTGGTTCGTGAGTAAGCTGGGCAACGGGAGTCGGTGGGGGCAAGTAATGGTAAGTGAACTACAGTAAAGAAATGTATTTTATTTAACTTGTTAATTATTTCAAAAGGTTTTTTAACATGTGTATTTTTTTTTTTTTGTGGTATATCATTTCTTGCCACTGTATGTATGTATGTACAGTACAATATATATGTCTAGAGAGATATACTGTACAGTATACATTCAGGGTAAGAAATGATGATGTTTTAAAAGCTGGATTAGATGTGTTTTTAATTATTTTGTGAGTTTAAAGTATTTTAAAATTAGATAGATGTATTATTCCTTGGTATTGTATTGTGTGTTTGAGGAAGGTCAGGGATAGATAGCCTTGGTTGTACTGTAAAGGTTGTATTTTTGTCGGTACTTATATTTTTTCAAAGGCTTAATTGTTCTGCTCTAGGCGTGAATCTGTTAATGGTTTCATTGTTCATGATTGAGTGTGAAATGTTTAGGGATCTAAATAATGATTGCTAATTGATTTTTGTTTACGTTGATTAATTTGCAGAATGTATACAGTATGGTGCATAGATTTTATGCATTTTGGAATGTGACTTTTTTCATTGGTTTGTGATCATATACAGTACAGTAGATTGTGAGATCAGTTAGGATTTTTAAAGGAAATTGATTTTAATGTAGTGTCTGTATGGAGACGTGTTTGGTTGTAGGGCAGTATGCTTTTGATAACCCTTCTACATTTATTTGTACTGTATATTGGTTTATCATGGGTGTGTATATAACGTGTGTATATATATATATATATATATATATATATATATATATATATATATATATATATATATATATACTGTATCTCTCTCTCTCTCTCTCTCTCTCTCTCTCTCTCTCTCTCTCTGTCTCTCTGTATATATATATATACAGTATATATATATACTGTATAGTTGCATGATGAAGCCACAGTACAAATTCATGGGTGAAGGGTGGGTATCGTGCCTGTGTGGCTTAACCCCTTAATTACCTTTGCGGTTATTATCCGATAAGGTGTTTAAGGGGTTAATTGATATCTGAATGTACTGTACTTGCAATGTATTGGCTTGGTTTTGGCTATGTTTTGTGTGGGCAAGAGAAGGAAGGCGCTGGCGTCGGACACTTCGTATTGATGAGGTCAGTAGTACTTTATTTATTTGTATATGCTAGTTAATGTTTTTAATAATGGGCAATTAATCTATTATCCATATCTGGATAATAGTTATTTTGCACATTATTGTACTGTAGGTGTTGGGGGGGAGGGTGTATGTATTGAATGTATAGGCCAGGTTTATTTTTTTTACATTCAGGGTTACTTCCGTGGTTTTGCGTGGGACCTCTGGAGACCACCCGCGGGAATCCTCAGGTATCCTAAAGGGTATCAGGCTGGTGGTTCCATGGGTGACACATGCGGGGATGATGATGTGTGGTCCCACTTCTGTGGGGGCACCGCGGACCCGTAGTCTGCGGGCATGACGATGTGTGGTCCCACTTCTGTGGGGGCACCTCCGACCCGTAGGTGCGGGGATGATGATGTGTGGTCCCACTTCTGTGGGGGCACCGCGGACCCGTAGTGAGCACCCGTGAGTTCCCCAGACCCCCATGGGAACCACCCGAGGCCCCGCAGACACCTGTGGGTTTGACCCGGGGCTCCCAGACATCCTTGGGCCTACCGTGGGGACACAATTGTGGCTCACGGTGACCCAAGGAGACCACCTGGGCGCCATGGTGCTGGCAGGATCCACCAGCAGGCCTCCAGAACCTGTGGAATGCTGCTGGTAAACTGTAGGTCTGTCCAGGTGCCCTGCCAGCCCACCGGGGACTAGCGTGGGGCTGCGTTATGGACCCTGAATGTAAAAGAATAAATCTTGTATTTATGGGGGGGGGCACAGGGGGTGGGTAATGTATTTAATAAATAGAATGCTGTTTATTGTGGGGCTGTGCATTGTTTTGATTGAGGGGACTGGGGGTGGGGGGTGGGGGGTTCTCCAACGGTATGTGGGTAGGCCTCCCTTGTGGGTAGTTAGTGGGTGAGGGTTGAGGGTGGTTAGGCCTCACGGGGTGGGGGGTTAGAGTGGGAGGGTATGTACAGTAGGCGTCCCGAGTGGTGGGTGAGGGTGTGTTAACCCCTTCATGACTGTAGCGGTTAATAACCGCTATGGTGATTAAGGGGTTAGGGGACATTACTTTGAAAGTGTTAATTTTTTTCTCTGTTTTAATGTACAGCAGCGGAGGTTGCCATGGGTAGTGGGTAGTGTATTGAATGTATTTATTGGTTATTATGCCTTAACCCCTTCATTACCTTAGCGGCTATACGCTATGCTAATGAAGCCTCATTTCTGAACTTTTAATAATATTGTGCAGGAGCAGGGGGTCCCCTGAGATTAGATTTCTGTCTCAGGGAACCCCCTGCTCACTGTACAATATTATTAAAAAGACAGAAATGCTGCTTCTTTACCATAGCGCATAGCCGCTAAGCTAAAGAATGATTCTTTAATGATGTGTGTGTTTTATTCACAGTGTAGATGTGCAGGGGGTCTCCGGAGCTGAAGCGCACAGGTTTCAGGTCTGGGGACCCCGTGCCCCCCGAGATACAGGCCCCTTTAGGGGGTGCCGGTATCCCTCTGCTCTGCTTGGTTTACAGGCCGCGATCACGTGATCGGGGCTTTTAACGCAGAGGGATACCGGCACCCCCTAAAGGGGCCTGTATCTCGGGGGGCACGGGGTCCCCCGACCTGAAACCAGTGCGGTTCAGCTCCAGAGACCCCCTGCACATCTACACTATCAATAAAAATGTATTTCAAATGTATTTATTTGTATTCATTTATTTATTTATTGCGGGGATGCTGTGTGTGATTATTTTTTATTGTGTTTAGCAGGGGTGGGTGACGGGGTTTATAAATGTGAGTTTATAAATAAAATAAAGAATATTATTTCTAGGGGCCTTAGAACAGAAGTTCCCACGCCAATTGCGCGCTCATTGCTCTTTTGTTACAATGTTGCTGGTCTTGCGGGTTTGCAGTCTGGCAGCAAAAAGCAGTTTGTACAGTAGTACTGAGTGTGAGATAAATTAACCAGTTCTTTTATTGCTGAAGTCGCCACCAAAAACTTTTATTTACAAATACTGTACAAAAACCGTGCAACACACAACAACATTCAGTATCCTTTGTTTAAGTACAGCAGGTACTATAGGGTAAAACATGTACTGTACAGTACAGCACAATATTACAGTATGGTCTCACTGAAAGTCCTCCCCATTTTCCAGCCGTGGCTGATGCCTTGCATGGCGCGAAACGCCATTAATGCAGTCTCTAACGCCTCTCATTACAGGATCTGTAACAGGGTAATAGCGCTGCATTTCTTCCACAATCTTTTTCCTTAAATTGGCAGGAAGGGCCTTTTTTTGGCGATTCCCATCATAGTTCACTTTGAACACCCACTCGCAGTACAATGTGTAGGGAACATGGTGTTTAAATATGATCAAGGCATACTTGTGTGGTATACCAGCACTCCTCACCCTATACTTCACCCTCAGCGCCGGTGGCAGATCGCACAGAGAGATGTCGGGCACTGTTTCTATGCGAGCGGGTGTAGGAGGTCTTTTGGGAGCGGGTGTACTTGAGGCGATGGGCAATGGTAGGATGTCTGGGAGGAAGCTTTCCTCCGGTAGTGGTCGCCGGGTTGTCTCCTGGCGTGGTCTTGACGGGGTTGTCATGTCCTCCTCAATAGCATAGTACACTGTATCTTCTGGTGGAGGGGGTGTGCTTGGTGATGGAAGGGGTTCGAAGGTACCATGCATCACATCCATGTCACCCCCCTGCTCCAGCGTCGGGGAAACAGGGGCATTAACACCGAGCAAATAATGTATGCCCGCTATGTCTGCCTCTATCTTGTCCATCCGTTGATCCATACGTTGCTCCATATGTAGCATCCGTTGATCCAGCCGCTGCTCCATTTGTAGCATCCGTTGCTCCATATGTAGCACCGACTCCAGAAGCAGATCTAGCTTTGCCAGCACACTAGAATTCCCGGGGAGATCCACACTTAGCCCATTCAGGATCCGGTCTAACGAGCTGCTTGTGCATGGCATCTGGAGATCTGGGGGGATGGGTGCAACGGAGGATGAGATGGGGGTTCCCTGGAGAGAAGCGGCATCGATGGAGAGTGGAAGAGGTGACCTGGGGATGCCCGGTACAGGAGAAGCTGCAGCGTGGTGGAAGAGGGATGGAGAAGGTGACCGCTGGATTTCCGGGAGAGAAGCAGAGTCGTCCAAGAGCAAAGGAGACAGTGACCCGTTGATTTCAGAGGCAGCAGCATCTTCAGATGGAACCGGAGAAGATGGGGGTGGAGAAGCCGGGCTGAAGATTTCCGGGACAGCTACAGCAGAGTCGTCGAAGCTTATGGGAGCAAGTGGTCTGCGGATTCGGTGAGTTGCAATTAAAAAAAAATGTACGTACTTGCGAGTGTACGTAAAGCGAGTGTATGTAAAACGGGGTATGCCTATATATTATGTGTATTTATTATGATATAACAACAGTATACCGTATTTATATAGTATATTTATTATATTACAACAGTATATACTGTAGTGTACTGTATGTGTGGTCAATTTATATTTTTTGTGCAGCAGTATACACTTTTGGTATATTGCAATTCATCTTACAACGGAATATACAGTACAGGCATACCCCGCTTTAACATACGCAATGGGACCGGAGCATGTATGTAAAGTGAAAATGTACTTAAAGTGAAGCACTATTTTTTTTCCACTTTACGATGCATGTACTGTTCTGCAGACATCATATATATGCATAACTAATGTCAATAATGCATTTGTAACCAAAATAAATACAGTAGGCTTTATAGAAAGAAAATCTTTAATGTCAGCTAATTTTTTCTTACTAGTGCCCCCACAAAATACATACCAAAAAAACCCATCCCTCTAAATACATGTAACCCCACCCCGCCAATACATATTAAAAATGCCCCCGCCAATACATATTAAAAATGCCCCCGCCAATACATTTTTAAAAGACCCACACCGCCTCAATACATTTTTAAAAGACCCCCCCCCCTATAAATATTTTTAAAAAATCAGGCCGCACGGGTAAAATCATATCTCCTCCAGCACCCCTCATATCACCCTCCCCTGAATCTCCCTCATATCACCCCCCCTGCATCTCCCTCATATCACCCCCCCTGCATCTCCCTCATATCACCTCCCCTGCATCTCCCTCATATCACCTCCCCCTGCATCTCCCTCATATCACCTCCCCCTGCATCTCCCTCATATCACCTCCCCCTGCATCTCCCTCATATCACCTCCCCCTGCATCTCCCTCATATCACCTCCCCCTTCATCTCCCTCATATCACCTCCCCCTGCATCTCCCTCATATCACCCCCCCTGCATCTCCCTCATATCAACCCCCCCCTGCATCTCCCTCATATTACCACCCTCATATCATCCCCCCCTGCATCTCCCTCATATCACCCCCCCTGCATCTCCCTCATATCACCCCCCCTGCATCTCCCTCATATCACTTCCCACCTGCATCTCCCTCACATCACCCCCCACCTGCATGTACCTCACATCACCCCCCACTTGCATGTCCCTCACATCACCCCCCACCTGCATGTCCCTCACACATCACCCCCCACCTGCATGTACCTCACATCACCACCCACCTGCATGTCCCTTACATCACCCCCCACCTGCATGTCCCTCACACATCACCCCCCACCTGCATGTCTCACATCCCCCCCCTCACCCACCTGCATGTACCTCACATCACCCCCCACCTGCATGTCCCTCACACATCACCCCCACCTGCATGTCTCACATCCCCCCCCACCTGCATGTACCTCACATAACCGCCCACCTGCATGTCCCTCACACATCACCCCCCACTGCATGTCTCACATCCCCCCCCTCACCCACCTGCATGTACCTCACATCACCCCCCACCTGCATGTCCCTCACACATCACCCCCACCTGCATGTCTCACATCCCCCCCCACCTGCATGTACCTCACATCACCCCCCACTTGCATGTCCCTCACATCACCCCCCCCGATGTCCCTCACATCACCCCCCCACCCCATGTCCCTCATATCACCCCCCCATGTCCCTCACATCACACCACCCCCTGCATGTCCCTCCTCCCTTTCTTTCCCTACCTCAAGCAGCGTGCAGGTTGCGGGCGGCAGAAGCATGGCAGTCAGAGGCGGCACACACACGCTAGAGCGCGGCTCTGAGCGGGCTCGGGGGAGTGATCGGAAGAACCGAGGGGGGGGGAGTAATCGGAAGAACCGGGGGGGCTCGGGGGAGTGATCGGAAGAACCGAGGGGGGGGGGGAGTAATCGGAAGAACCGGGGGGGCTCGGGGGAGTGATCGGAAGAACCGAGGGGGGGGGGGGAGTAATCGGAATAGCCAGGGAGAGGGTAAGGTGACCGGAAGAGCCAGGGAAAGAGGGAGGGGGCGGGGGGTGATCGGAATAGCCAGGAAGAGGGGAAGGTGATTGGAAGAGCCGGGGAGAGGATGAACCGGGGAACAGAAGAGCTGGGGGAGCCGGGGAACGGAAGGGCTGGGGGAGCCAGGTGAAGGAAGAGCCGGGGAGAGGAAGAGAGGGCACACCGCCACAGCACGCACACGCCGCCCCCTGGTGTCCGTACTCGCGAAGCACGCGTACGTACACAGGGGGTAAGGTGCAATTAAAAAAAAATGTACGTACTTGCGAGTGTACGTAAAGCGAGTGTATGTAAAACGGGGTATGCCTATATATTATGTGTATTTATTATGATATAACAACAGTATACCGTATTTATATAGTATATTTATTATATTACAACAGTATATACTGTAGTGTACTGTACACTACCGACACACTTTATTGAAGTGTGGTCGGTACCGCAAGCCGGGAAATCTCCCGGCTTGCTAGTGGCCGCCCCTCGGCGTGCCGCGCGTCATAGACGCGCGGTCACGCGTCATCGGGAGCGTGCGCCCCCTGCACGCGTGTCCAGGGGCTCCCCGAGGGAGCCCTGGTGTCCCGCGATCGCGGGACAGCGGCAGGGGGTTCCGGGGGACCCGGCGGACCCGGCAGCGGTAGGGAGAGCGCCCCGATCGGAGGGCGCTCTTCCGCTGCTTCGGCGTGCGCCCGTCACACTCGGGCGCGCGCCAGGCTACTGCTGCGGCACAGAACGGGCAAATGCTCGAATAAACTGTGCCGCAGCAGTATGTGTGGTCAATTTATATTTTTTGTGCAGCAGTATACACTTTTGGTATATTGCAATTCATCTTACAACGGAATATACAGTATATGATGTGTATTTATTATGATATAACAACAGTATATTTATATAGTATATTTATATTACAACAGTACTGTATACTGTATATTTTGTCTATTTATATTTATAGTACAGCAGTATACATTTTTTGTATATTTATATTTACTGTATATTACAACATTACATGTACAGTATACAGTATACATTTTATATTGCTGCATATTAATAACACAATATAAATTCTTTGCATTGTAGGGAGACTACTCTTCTGGTGGACAGAATAAGTGAGGAGAATGATGAGAGGAGCACATTAAGGGTTAAAAACACTCTTCAGGAAAACCACAATCTGACTGTATCCAAGAGCAGCATAAAGAAGATGAGACGCAGAATTGGATGGAAATATGGACGTGTGAGGTTAGTAGTGGACAGTACAGGAGGTACTGTACTGTAAAGTAAAAGTGTTGTTTTGCAAACTGTACTGCGCTGTGACGCTAACATTTTTTATTCATTGTCATTACAGAGCGTACCCCATGATACGGGACGCAAACAAAATCAAAAGAGTGCTCCAGGCCCAGGCATGGATCGACAGTGGTGAGACTTTCCAGGATTGCATCTTCACTGATGAGTCTACTGTGTCGCTGGAGAGATTTGCAAGATTTGCGTTCCACAAAAAAGGCCGCATAACTTTGAAGCCACGGCCAAAACACCCTGTGAAGCTGCATGTGTGGGGTGCCATCTCTAGGCGTGGACCGGGATGCATTGTCGTCTTTGAAGGTACAATTTCTCAAATATAATGCCGCCTAATGCACTGTACTTGACTAGTGTTGCCTTACCGTATGCACTGTACTGTACTATTGAGCACTTTTCTTTTCTTGCTATAGGAATCATGAATAAAGATTTCTTCCAAGACAACATTGTGCCCGTGATAGTGCGATACATCACACAAGACTTTCCCAATGGTCATCGCTTTTACCAGGACAATGATCCCAAGCACACCGCGTCGACGGCGCATATCCTTGAGCGCGGCATCAACTGGGTGAAGACGCCAGCGGAGTAAGTGCAGTAGACCGTGTCCCATTTATATGTTCCCCACTGTTTTAACTGTGTACTGTATCTCTTAAACTAATTGTCCTTTCTTTCCAATCACAGATCGCCAGACTTCAATCCAATCGAAATGGTCTGGCATCAGCTGAAGGACCACATCCGTAAAGTGGCGAAACCCTCCAAGAAGGACGAGTTGTATACAGCCATAATGAGTTTTTGGAACGATGTACTCACCGTGGAACGATGCAATAAATATATAGACCATATTGCCACTGTGTTGCCCATTGTCATCGCGCGCAATGGGCAAGCATCAGGAAAGTAGTACAGTGCTGTAGTATTGTACAGTAAGTACAGTATGATACAGGTAAGTATGGCACAGTTTTTTTTTTCCCCAATAGTCAGAGTATACAGTAGTTCCAGTATACAGTACAGTAGACTAGTTTGACAGTACTACAGTAACTGCCTACTAACTGCTCCATTTTTTTCTTTCCAGAGAAAGCTGCACCAGCCACCTACTGTACAGTAGTTCTACCATAATACAGTACGCACATACAGTACAGTACAGTAACTGAACAAAGTTTTGTTTTCTTGTCGTTCCAGGAAAAAGGGTGCCCAAGGGGGAGGGGGGGCCTTGTGTGAGTCAAATCTGCTTGTGCAGTCAAATGTACAGTATATAAACAGCAGTAATGATGTACACAAAACCTCTCCTCTCTCAATGAACTACTGTACTATTATTTCACATTACTGTATATTGTACGATTATTTCACATTACTGTATATTTATCCTGTATATTTTCAGTAATTTAGAAGCAGTGGCTGTTCTGAACAGAACAGTTACTGTAAGCAAACGGATGCACATCAGATTTACATTTCAAATTCGAGAGGGGATTTTTCCAAAGCAGGCAGGCCTCCCTCTAAGGAAGGTGGATGGTGGGATGATACAGTACTCTGGCTGGCCTCCTGCTGAATCTTGTTACCGTAGCCAGCCCAGGGCCAGATTAACAAAACAATGGCTTGGATTGGATTAGCCAGACGATTGATGCTTGGCCAGGGAGGAATTAAAAACTCTAAGGGAGGGGGTGGGTGGTGTAGCTGTAGGATTGTACTGTGTCAGTATTTCCAACGGCAGGTCACCCTAATAATTGCATGAATAAACCCCCAAAGACAAGGCCCAAATATAGTACAGTATACTGTATACTGCATACTGTATACAGTACAGAGCTGTATACTGTATTATAAATAAATAATCATACAGTACTGTACAGTATGTATTATTGTGTGTTGATGTTTTGAATTGCTGTTAACTTGAAATGTTTCACCATTGTATTGTACTGTATTTGTAAATAAAAGTTTTTTGTGGCGACTTCAGCAATAAAAGAACTGCTTAATTTATCTCACATAAAGTACGTGAATACGACCGCAATCACCATTGTACAGTAAATGGGTGCATAGGATGGAACGACAGGTGCTAAAGGGGTATAAATATGATATTTATCAGTGTTGATCAAAGAGAGTTGATCAGAAGGATTCCCCTTATAAAGTATACAGCACTCTATTGTCATTCATACAGTATACTGTAGTAAAGGGTAGACAACACATGGTCTTGCAGTATACTGTATTACTAAAAATTTGTCAGGTTGACCAGAATCACTGCGGATATCGGAAAATAGAATTAATACAATTGTATTATTTTCTGATATCCGCAGTGATTCTGGTCAACCTGACAGATTTTTAGTAATACAGTATACTGCAAGACCATGTGTTGTTTACCCTTTACTACAGTATACAGTACTGTATGAATGACAATAGAGTGCTGTATACTTTATAAGGGGAATCCTTCTGATCAACTCTCTTTGATCAACACTGATAAATACAGTAATTTATCTCACACTCAGTACTACAGACTGCTTTTTGCTTGCAATAAACAAACAAACAGGGAAGCGCTACTGTATACTGTATGAGTTAGGATCAGGCCCAGCAGCCACTTTATGTTGAAAACCACATATGAAATGAGCATAAAATTGCATGAATAATTACACAAAAATATATAAAATAAATAGCACAAGTCTCTGACAGAGAGAAATTGTCCAGGTGGTGTGGATACAGGTTAATGCCCCTGTCTGATAGGACAGACTCGGGCAAGAATGGCCTGTGAGAGGTGAATATCCAGAATGGTAGCTGGGATGGAAAGCGCTACCAACTGTGCAGGTATTGAAGTGTGTAGAAATGGGAAGGTGCCGTAGGCATCAAATGTGGAAAGCGCTCACCCAGACTTCATACACTTTGCGCTTTTTGCTTGCAGACTGCAAAGCCGCAAGACCAGCAACATTGTAAAAAAAGAGCAAAAAAAGAGCAATGAGCGCGCAATTGGCGTGGGAACTTCTGTTCTAGGGCCCCTAGAAATAATATTCTTTATTTTATTTATAAACTCACATTTATATATAAAGTATATATTTATTTCTCTTCATGTATTTATTTAGATTTATTTATTAATTGTGGAGCTGCTGTGCGTGAGGGGCCATGGCCAGGATGGGGGGGGGGGTAAGGGTACAGTATGTGGGTAGGGGGTGAGGGTGGTTAGACCTCACAGTACATTATGCACATTGGGCCCCCCCCCTCCCCACATTTACATACACTGCACGACATCAATGCAGGGAGGGTTTACCAATGCAGGGAGGGTTTACCAATGCAGGTAAGGCTTTAGGCCTTTATATCTCTCTCCCTTCATTGTAATCTGTTTAACAGAAACATTAGGGGGGAAGGGGCTTTAGGCCTTTATATCTCTCTCCCTTCATTGTAATCTGTTTAACACAAACATTCGGGGGGAAGGGGCTTTAGGCCTTTATATCTCTCTCCCTTCAGTGTAATCTGCTTAACAGGAACATTAGGGGGGAGGGGGCTTTAAACAATGCTGTGTATAATGTATAAGGTTTTTTACAATTAGATAGATGTAATCCTTGGTTTTGTAAGGGTTAGTTTGGTTTTAAATTGTCTTTTCTGGTTGGTACTTACAGTATATATTGATTTTGGTTTACTTGATTGGTTAAAATACTGTAGTTGACTTGTTTGGAAGTGTTTGTGTTTACTGGTAGAGTAGCTTGCAATTATATTGTTAACATTCATTTGCAGAATGTACAGTACTGTATATGGTGCATAGATTTAATGCTATGCATCATTTACAGTATACAATGTAAATGCAATGTACTGTGTGGATTGTAATGTTATGTTTTATATTGTAAAATAAGTTAGGATTATTAAATGGATTATTATTATTGTCTGTATAGAGAAGCGTTATCTGTAGGACAGTATGATTTTGATAACCATTCTACAGTACATGTATTTGTACTATTGGTTCATCATGTGTGTATATATATATATATATATATATATATATATATATATATATATATATATACTGTATATATATATATATATACTGTATATATGTATATATATATATATATTGTGACAAACGGCTTACTCCGGGGCTCCGCCGTCTGTCCGGGACTGTTAGAACACGGTCTTTTAGGGTAGGTTAAATGATGAGACGTCACGTACTGTTCCTTTAAACAGGCTATGCCTGGTTTATTCAGTCCCAGGCACTGAGACTGCCACAGTTTAAACAGAAAACAAAGCCAAACAAAAAGCTGCTCGTCTGAGCGATAACTTAAACTTAGATGTCCCTGACTCAGAGTTGGAAGTGGCTTGTCCACTTCCACCAACAAAATAAGTACCTTTGCAGTCTTTAGACAAACTAACAGAATGAATGAAGCGATTTGGGAAAGAGGCTTTCTCACCCCTCTGCAGTTCAGCAGCCTTCCAGGCTCTTGGGCGGGGCCCAGAGGAAACAGGAAACAGGTCTTATATACCTGAACTCTAATCAGCATGACAGGTGACAGAAAACAGGCAGCAGACAAACTGTGGAATGGAGTGCCTGTACCACGAGGCTGCCCTGTTCAGCTTAGACAGGACAGAAACTGTTCAGTATCCTGGGAGCCCTGTATATGGAGTTTATTACCAACCCCTGGTTTCTGTCACATATCCTCCCCCCCAGCTCAGACCTCGAGGGGTGAGCGACCATGGATATTAGGGAGTGCATCCTTGACAACCCGTCGGCATTGCCATGTTTGTGCCCCGACCTGTGTTCCACAGAAAATTTAAAGGGCTGTAGGCTTAGGAACCACCTGGTCACCCTAGCGTTCTTCTCCCTATTTTGACACATCCAGGTAAGGGGTGCATGATCTGTGACCAATCGGAACTTTCTCCCCAACAGATAATACTTGAGTGTCTCTACAGCCCACTTTATTGCGAGACACTCTTTCTCGACTATGGAGTAATTTTTCTCCTGGGGATTTAGTTTCCTACTTAAATAAAGGATGGGGTGCTCCTCCCCTTGAGACTCCTGGGAGAGTACCGCCCCCAGCCCTACCTCAGATGCGTCGGTTTGGACTACGAACTCTTTGGAGAAGTCAGGTGTGACCAACACTGGTTGGGCACAGAGAGCTTCTTTCAGGCTTCTAAAGGCCTGTTCGGCTTCGGGGGACCACTTTACCATTAGCGGTCCTCTTGCTTTTGTGAGGTCGGTTAGTGGGGTTGCCTTAGTTGCAAAATTGGGAATAAACCTCCTATAGTAGCCAATTAACCCCAAAAAGGTCCTTACTTGTTTTTTTGTGACTGGCCTTGGCCAATTTTGTATCGCCTCTACTTTGAGTGTTTGTGGTTTGAGTAACCCTCTACCAATAGAATACCCCAGATACTTGGCCTCCTCCAGACCAATAGTGCATTTAGCGGGGTTAGCAGTTAGTCCAGCAGACCGAACTGCGTCGAGCACAGCTTGGACCTTTGGAAGGTGGGACTGCCAATCTTCACTATGGATTACCACATCATCCAGGTAGGCGGCAGCGTACCGAACATGTGGTTTTAAAATTTTATCCATCATTCTTTGGAATGTGGCGGGAGCTCCATGTAAGCCAAAAGGCAGCACCTTATATTGAAAGAGGCCGTCTGGGGTTGAGAAGGCTGTTTTTTCTTTTGCCCTTTCTGTGAGGGGAACCTGCCAGTACCCTTTTGTTAGGTCTAGGGTTGTGAGATATCGGGCTTTGCCCAGTCTCTCTACAAGTTCATCCACCCTGGGCATAGGATAAGTATCAAATTTTGACACCGCGTTTAGTTTCCGGTAGTCATTACAAAACCTTGTTGTACCGTCTGGCTTTGGGACTAAAACTATAGGGCTGTTCCACCCACTTTGGGATTCCTCAATTACGCCTAGTTTTAGCATTTTTTTAACCTCTAAACTTATAGCCTCTCTCTTGGCCTCTGGGATTCGGTACGGTTTAAGGTTAACTCGGACCCCCGGTTCAGAGACTATGTCATGTTTAATTACGTTAGTTTTACCTGGCTGTGTAGAGAAGATTTCTTTGTTCCTTCTCACTAAACTCTGGACCTCTCGTTTCTGATGCACGGACAGTGTTTCAGCTATGCTAACCTCTGGGTCAGTTTCTTGATTCTCTGACGGACCTGGGGGTACTAGGGTTAACAAGACCTCTCTATCTTTCCAGGACTTGAGTAGGTTTATATGGTAAATTTGCTCAGGTTTCCTCCTACCTGGCTGCCTTACCCTATAATTTACTTCTCCCACTCTTTCCAAGACCTCATATGGCCCATGCCATTTAGCAAGGAATTTACTCTCCACGGTGGGAACCAGAACTAGTACCCTATCACCTGGAAAAAAAATTCTGACCCTAGCACCCTTATTATACGTATTCCTTTGTGCTTCTTGAGCTTTCTCCATGTGTTCCCTCACTATGGGTAGGACTGCAGCAATGCGGTCCTGCATTTGGGCAACATGCTCTATTACACTTCTGTAAGGGGTAACCTCGTGTTCCCAAGTTTCTTTGGCTATATCCAGTAAGCCCCTTGGATGTCGGCCATACAATAGTTCAAACGGGGAGAAGCCTGTGGATGACTGGGGAACTTCCCTAATGGCAAATAACAGGTATGGTAACAAACAGTCCCAGTTTTTCCCATCCTTATCGACCGCCCGGCGTAACATGCTCTTTAAGGTTTTATTGAACCTTTCCACTAAACCATCTGTTTGTGGATGATAGACTGAGGTTCTGAGATGCTTGATTTTTAGGAGTTTACATAGCTCTTTTGTTACTTGGGACATAAATGGTGTTCCCTGGTCAGATAAGATCTCTTTAGGAATTCCGACCCGGGAAAACAGAAGTACTAACTCTTTTGCTATGTTTTTAGCAGAGGTGCTACGTAGGGGAACTGCCTCCGGATATCGGGTAGCATAATCTAATATTACCAATATATGCTGATGTCCCCTAGCAGACTTTATTAGGGGTCCTACTAGATCCATAGCAATCCGGTCAAATGGTACCTCTATTATGGGAAGGGGTACCAATGGGCTGCGGTATGCTTTGAACGGGGCGGTGATCTGACATTCTGGGCATGAGGAACAATAGTTTGTAATTTCTGCCAGAACCCCAGGCCAATAAAAGCTTCGGAGAACCTTTTCTTTTGTCTTTTCCACCCCTAGGTGTCCCCCCAATGGATGACTATGTGCGAGGTGTAATACTACGTTGCGGAATGTCCGTGGTACCAACAATTGTTTAGTTGTAACTGATTTTCTTTTATCAACCCGATATACTAGGTCGTTCTCTACCTCGAAGTAGGGGTAAGCAAGTGACCTATCTGGTTGGCCATGAGTACTATTCTGGTCCCGTATATTTCCCCTTGCTACCGCTAATGTGGGGTCCTCCCACTGGGCCTTCTTAAAACTCCCAGGACTGACCTCTAGGTCAGCGAGGGTCTTATCCTGTACTGGGGTGGTAAGTGCCTGATCAACATCTTGATTTGGGGTATTCCCTACCAAAGTAGTGATGGGGAAGGGAATTTCACAGCACTCCTCCTTTTCCCCCTTCTTATTTGGGCCCTCGTCAACCTCCATTTCTGAAAAAGGGAAAGGATTTGTTTCTTCTAACACTTCGTTATGGTCTGCTATTGAACTCTGGGCGCTATTCTGAGCGGGGGACCACATTTTTAGAAAATGGGGAAAGTCGGTCCCTATTAACACATCATGTGCCAGTTTGGGTACAACACCCACCTTGAAATCTAAAGAACCAAATTCTGTTTCAAAAAAAACATCAACAGTGGAATATTCATGATTATCCCCATGTATACAACAAATTGCCACTCTTTGTGAACTGTTTACCTGTTTCTTCTTAATGGGCAATAGGTATTCGGACACTAGTGTGACCATACTCCCAGAGTCAAGAAGTGCCCGAACCCTCTTACCATTAACCTTTACAAATGCCCACAGATGGTTATTCAAGGGGTCCTCTGGGCTAGGGCCCATACATTGGGACAACAGCGAATAAGGATCCACGCTGTTGCATTGCATGGGCTCATCATTTAGTGGGCAGATTTTTGCTGTGTGGCCCCTCTCATGACAATTTACACATTTAGGTACATAGTCTGTGTCCCACTTAGAGCCTTTTCCCGGCTCCCCATGTTGGCTATTGCCCTTAGTGTGCGAACCACTGTTGCTGGAGCGGCGTGAAGGTGGTCGCCGCTCTTCAGCGCCCCTTAACCCCGGTACCCTTTTACCGTCTCTGGAAGAGTCCTGGAACCTCGGATAGTGGGGTTGCTCCACGACTGTGGGTTGCGGGTGCTCTTCTGCTGCACTGTACCTTTCTACAAGGGCCACAAGCTCATCCGCATTGTGGGGGTCACTCCGACTGACCCAACGGCGTAAGGCAGAGGGAAGTTTCCTCAAGAACTGGTCCATGACCAACCGTTCCACGATGTGGCTTGCTGAGTTGATCTCGGGTTGTAGCCACTTCCGGGCGAGGTGGATGAGGTCATACATCTGGCTTCGGGTGGCTTTATCCATCGTGAAGGACCATGCGTGAAACCTTTGGGCACGAACAGCCGTGGTTACGCCGAGGCGGGCGAGGATCTCGAACTTCAATTTTGCATAGACGTTAGCTTCGGCGGGCTCTAGATCAAAGTAAGCCTTCTGGGGTTCGCCGCTTAGGAAGGGTGCGATTAGACCAGCCCACTCAGCTTCTGGCCATCCCTCTCTCTGTGCCGTGCGTTCAAACGTGAGAAGATAGGCTTCCACATCATCCGAGGGTCCCATCTTCTGAAGGTAGTGGCTTGCCCTGGTCATTTTCGGAACTGGGGCTGCCTCTGCCAGTGGAAGGTTACTGATAGTCCCCCTCAGGATCTCGAGTTCCTGCTGTAAGCCCTGAGCGAACCGCTTTTGCTCCTCTCTCAGCAGGCGGTTTGTCTCTTGCTGGTTTGCATTAGTCTCTTGCTGGGCTATTAACAGCTGTCGCTGGGTTTCACTCGCCTGTTGCTGGGCTTCATTCGCGTCTTTCTGGACAGCGACATTGCGTACCAGCGCACTCACCACGTCTTCCATCTTGTTTGGAGAGAGAGAAAAAAAAACGTTTTTTTTTTTTTTTTTTAAAGTTCTTTAACCCCCAGACCTTTCAGTGTTCTGCCCGCATTCTCCACCATATGTGACAAACGGCTTACTCCGGGGCTCCGCCGTCTGTCCGGGACTGTTAGAACACGGTCTTTTAGGGTAGGTTAAATGATGAGACGTCACGTACTGTTCCTTTAAACAGGCTATGCCTGGTTTATTCAGTCCCAGGCACTGAGACTGCCACAGTTTAAACAGAAAACAAAGCCAAACAAAAAGCTGCTCGTCTGAGCGATAACTTAAACTTAGATGTCCCTGACTCAGAGTTGGAAGTGGCTTGTCCACTTCCACCAACAAAATAAGTACCTTTGCAGTCTTTAGACAAACTAACAGAATGAATGAAGCGATTTGGGAAAGAGGCTTTCTCACCCCTCTGCAGTTCAGCAGCCTTCCAGGCTCTTGGGCGGGGCCCAGAGGAAACAGGAAACAGGTCTTATATACCTGAACTCTAATCAGCATGACAGGTGACAGAAAACAGGCAGCAGACAAACTGTGGAATGGAGTGCCTGTACCACGAGGCTGCCCTGTTCAGCTTAGACAGGACAGAAACTGTTCAGTATCCTGGGAGCCCTGTATATGGAGTTTATTACCAACCCCTGGTTTCTGTCACAATATATATATATATATATATATATATATATATATATATATATATATATATATATACTGTATATATGTATATATGTATATATATATATATACTGTATATATATATATATATATATATATATATATATATATATATATATATATATATATATATATATATATATATATATATATACACAGTGTATATATGTATACTGTATATATATATATATATATATATATATATATATATATATATATATATATATATATATATATATATATATACAGTGTATATATATACAAAGTATATACTGTACAGTATATATTTATTTCTCTTCATGTATTTATTTATTTAGATTTATTTATTAATTGTGGGGCTGCTGTGCGTGAATTTTTTTTATTGGGGGTGAGGGGGATGTTTGGCCCTTGGTGTGAGTTTACGACTTGCAGCAGCAGCACAATTAATAAATAAATCTAAATAAATAAATAAATAAATAAATGACAATAAATACATTTGAAATACATTTTAATTGATAGTGTAGATGTGCAGGGGGTCTCCGGAGCTGAAGCGCACAGGTTTCAGGTCTGGGGCCCCCGTGCCCCCCGAGATACAGGCCCCTTTAGGGGGTGCCGGTATCCCTCTGCTCTGCTTGGTTTACAGGCCGCGATCACGTGATCGGGGCCTTTAACGCAGAGCACTCAGCACTCAGAAACACAGGCCAGGCAGATTTAACACACACACACAATAGGGGGAGGTTTTTTTACATAGCTTGCAGGGAAGCTTAACGCACACACACAATAGGGGGATAGGGGGAGGGGGTTTTACATAGATTAGAGAGAAGGCAGGGAGTTTTAACACAGACGTGAAAAATATGTATTGAATGTATTAATTGTTTATTATGCCTTAACCCCTTCATTGCCTTAGCGGCTATCCGCTATGGTAATGACGCAGCACTTTCCGTATTTTTAATAATATTGATCAGGAGCAGGGGGGGGGGGGTTCCCTGAGCATTAATTTCTGGCTCAGGGAACCCCCTGCTCACTTTACAATATTATTAAAATAATGCTTCTTTACCATAGCGCATAGACGCTAAGGTAAAGAACGAGTGTTTATTTATACTGTATATTGTATGTGTTTTATTGATACTGTACATGTGCAGAGGGTCTCCAGAGCAGAAGCGCACAGGTTTCAGGTCTGGGGACCCCGTGCCCCCCGAGATACAGGCCCCTTTAGGGGGTGCCGGTATCCCTCTGCTCTGCTTGGTTTACAGGCCGCGGTCACGTGATCGGGACCTTTAAACGCAGAGGGATACCGGCACCCCCTAAAGGGGCCTGTATCTCGGGGGGCACGGGGTCCCCAGACCTAAAACCAACGCGGTTCAGCTCCGGAGACCCCCTGCACATCTACACTATCAATAAAAATGTATTTCAAATGTATTTATTGTCATTTATTTATTTATTTTTTGGCGGCTGCTGTGTGTATTTTATTGTTGTGGGTTGTGGGAGGGTGGGTGAATGGGGTATTCGCCCCAACGATGGTTGGGGAGGGCTTGCGGGGGGGGGGGGTAGCGGGAGGGCTTAACCCCTTCATGACCGTAACGGTATTAACTGCTACGGTCGTGAAGGGGTTAAGTGCACCCGCAACCCCCCCCCCCTCCCGCAAGTCCTAAACTCACACCAAGGGCCAAATACCCCCCTCACCCATCCCCACTACACACAATAAAGCGGGCACGGTGGGTTAACCCCTTCATTGCCTTAGCGGCTATCCGCTATGGTAATGACGCAGCACTTTCCGTATTTTTAATAATATTGATCAGGAGCAGGGGGGGGGGGGTTCCCTGAGCATTAATTTCTGGCTCACGGAACCCCCTGCTCACTTTACAATATTATTAAATCTCTCTCTGCTGCAAACACATCTCGCCCCCAGTATGTGCAGTAATTTACTGAACATGTACTGTAGAATAAATGCATAGTTTTATTTATTCGGGTTTATTACACAGTATACTGTATGGCCGGAAAACATCAGCATACAGTACAATATAATCCATCGAAATCCCCCCATTAGCCATTTTCTTTTCTGAGGAAAAACAAAATGAAAAGTTTTAATGTACAGTAATGGTCAGCCCCCTAAAGAAGTACCCAGCCAGCCCCACCAAAATAATACGGCAAAAATACAGTACTCACCATACTGTACAGTATTACTAAATTTCCCATTCAGCTTGCGCCGGCGCCGGCCCACTTCCAGTCCAGCTTTCATCATCACCCACGTCGATAGTTTGCAGAGGGACTAGCCCACCTGTAGTCAGCGGGAAATCGCTTAGGTACATGCAAGCTTCATCAAAACTGGCTGCGAAATCCATCTCAGAGTTGTCACCGACGGCAGGGGCATCATGATAAGCTGGTGCTGCTGCTGGTTCTGGTTCTGGTTCTGGTTCTGGCGCATTGCTTGGCAGGGACTGTCGCTTCTTATTTCGTTTTAACACGACCCTTCGCCTTTTGCCGCCTCCATTATCATAGATACGGGAAAAACCCTGTGACACACACCAATACCCTTCAACAAATTGGGGCTCAATACGGTGAAAACAGGGGTCACTACATAACCTTTTCCTTATTGCATGCTTCCACAAATGAGGAGTTGGCGAAAATCTGTAAAAGTCATAGTTTTCGATAAAATACTGATAAATTTGAACAACTGTTGCCATCTTATCCTCTGTTGCATTAATAGCGGCCCATATCAAATAAGCATAACTTCTGTCAGGTTTTTGGAAAGCGGGCTCCACTTGAACACTCATGTCTCTGTAGAATAGTGTAAGCGAAAATGATCTTTGTCTTTATTTAATACAGTACTGTATGTAAAGCCTAAATTGATACATTTTTTGCAACTCTTCCTTCAGTCTCAAGGACAAGTTACAATACTGTAGCATACTGTACTGGGATAAAGTAACTTTTTTTGTAAACGAAACAACTTGCAAAGCCCACACATTACTTAAGTCATGAGTTTATGCCATCTGGTGGACAAACGAAACATTGCAGCCTAGTAAATTCTTCTCGTTATCATTTAACAGATCAGCCGCCCGTCAGCCAGGCATGAACCGTGGCTGGGAAGGCAAACGCAACGCAGCATGCAAGAGGTGAGCAGCGGCGGATTCCAGGTATCTGCCAGGTACAAACCGGGCATTTGCTCGAATAAAGTGTGTCGGTGCAGTATCTCAGAGACTCTTCACATTTACTCACTATATTAAACAAAATCACTTGGTATCACAATTATTTCTGGGTAACACTAGACGTGACATCCTTATACACTATTATTACTCACGATTTAGGCATTCAAGCAGTCACACACTTCCTTAACACTTCTAATTTACATACTCCACAAATCACATTTTTGTTAGATTGTATTATTTTTCTTTTACAACACAATTATTTTTTATTTGATTATCACTTCTATCTTCAAAAACAAGGCACGGCAATGGGGACTTCTTTTGCACCTTCTTATGCGAATTTATTTATGGGATTTTGGGAAAACATACACATTTTTGGTGTCACTAATCCATTCCGTAACAATATAGTTTTTTATCGTCGGTACATTGACGACCTCATTCTGATATGGAGGGGAGATTGCTCTACATTAGGGGACTTTATTGACTACCTCAATAATAACACATTCAATATCAAATTTACCTCGTGTATACTGCACCGACACACTTTATTCGAGCAAATACCCAGTATGTACCTGGCAGATACCTGGAATGCGCCGCTCCTCACCTCTGACAAGCCCCGTTGTGTTTGCCTTCCCAGCCTGGGTTCATGCCTGGCTGACGGGCGGCTGATCTGTTAAATGATAATGATTAGGATTTAATAGGCTGCAATGCTTCGCGTGTCTACCAGATGGCATAAATTCATGAATTGTAATGCAGTATATATATATATACTGTGCAGTATTGCAGCCAGCGGGAATAAAATGCTTCAATCCCAGCTTAGAAAATACCTCAATGCACTCGGGCAGAAAACAGTCACAAACCTCAATACACCCGGGTATACCCGAATTCGTGGGACTAGCCAAGCTCGAATAAAGTGTGTCGCCAGTGTACATATTAATCATATCAATTATTTGGATATCAATCTATATGTAGATACTGACCTCAAAATTCAGACAAACCTGTTTCGAAAACCCAACGCCCGCAGCTCCCTCCTTAGGGCCAATAGCAGTCACCCGAAACCATTATTACGTGGCATCCCAATCGGACAATATCTTAGATTAAGGAGGGTATGCTCCACTATAGAATCTTTCTTGGAAGAATCAAATAAATTAAGTGAGAGATTCAGAGATAGAGGGTATTCTGAGTCAGATATACAATCTGCCTTTGAAAAGGCCTTGAATACAGAATGAGATGAATTATTGACCACCTCTGTAGTTAATTCTAAATCAAAATATATTCACAATTCGTCCGTTAAAAATCAGGATCTCTGAACATCTACGATCAATCAAAAAGAATGATCTAAATTTGCCTGTAGCTAAACATTTCTGTGACTGCCCATATGGCTCCATAGAAACATTCACATTCAATGCATTGGAGTATATCCCCAAACACACAAGGGGAGGTAACAGAGAAGGGATACTCAATCAAAGAGAAATGTTCTGGATTTATACCCTCGGGTCATTATGACCCGGGGGTATAAATACAGACTGGGAGTTGAAACATTTCCTATCTTAATTGTGTATTGACAAATGATTATTGTGCATTGTCTGTTAAATAAATGTGATTAGTATATATAGGAAAAATCTCTCTTTAAACTAGGATTTTCATAGCCCAACATCTCTGTACATATGTTCGCTAATTGCACTTTATTTTTGCAATATCTTGCTCCTAACATATATCCAAAATAGACTTACTTAGTATTTTTCTATTGAACTGTGATGTCGTTATGTCCTCTGATGTGTATATGTATTTCTTCTAGTTGTTTTTAATATATCTTGCTTTATTTTAGTTAGCTGATCATTTAGCAAGATATTTGTGCCATATTCCCCCTCTATTTACTAGTTTTTTCTCTATGTTCCACACTGGACAGATTGCCGTTTTAGTTGCTATGACAACCTACATTGTTTATACACACAGATCACCTCGTGTATCAATGTGATACGTCACTTCCGGTTGAGAATGACGATCGCAGTGGATTCATTTACCTACAGGCAGAGAAAGAGTCAATGATCCACAGGGGTGGGGGAAGGGAGCGGTATTGTCAGGAACACACCGAAAAATAAAAAATATACACAATAATGGTGCAGTATGTTAACACAATGAGGGAATGGGTGGATCTTGGCTCTAATGCAATTCCTACTTACAACAGATAAGACAAAAGCAGGCAGTGGTCTGACTCTGTCAGCAGGATGTAGGTTTGGATAAACGCAAAGAGGGGAATTTGATGGTAGATAACTTCATGCAGGATGCTTTCAGGGTATATCAACTCAGATTCACGCAGAAAGACATAAGAAAGAGAAACGGACCATAGTGTAGATCACAGAGTGCAAATTTATCCAATCAAACAAGGTGAACAAACGTACTTACAATAAGTACTTTAAAGATGTTCACGTAGCAGTATCGTGAGACAGTAGAGGGCTCATTAACGATGGTATGCTGGCTGGATGTCTTCCCATGTATTTTCTGGGATACACAACGTTCCTAAGTATTGTATTTAAATTTTGTCATTGCACTTAAAATTATTAAGGTGTTTATTAGCGCCGATACAAGTCATTTGGTTGCACTAGAGAAAGAGTCAAGCCTGTTAGATGGTTTTCTTGCTGCCAAAATGCAGAGAGATGATCGTGTATATACTACAAACAAGACACATTGTCAATCATTTAGTCTCGCGCATTGCGCGACATCACTTCCGGTTTAGATGATCATCGCGTCACTTCCGGTTTTCGATCGTAACGGCGATTTTTTAATTCTAGCTAATTGAGACCACTATAAGAGGGCGAACACATTTCTTCAGACATGCGCAGTTGCGCCGTTTCCTTTAATCTACCTGGACTTCACTGACGGCGGCACGCAGGAGCTGGGGAGGAGAGCGGGTCCCAGACCAACGATGCAGGAGAGGTAAGAGGAAATCCCCCTGCACGGGTCAACTCAGTGGCCACGCATAGCTCCCTCCCATATAGCTACAGTGTCTGGAGACACCCTAAGGGTGCGTTTGCTTACATACACGGAAGCGCCTGACAGTGTCACTATACTGCACCGACACACTTTATTCGAGCAAATACCCAGTATGTACCTGGCAGATACCTGGAATGCGCCGCTCCTCACCTCTGACAAGCCCCGTTGCGTTTGCCTTCCCAGCCTGGGTTCATGCCTGGCTGACGGGCGGCTGATCTGTTAAATCATAATGATTAGGATTTAATAGGCTGCAATGCTTCGCGTGTCTACCAGATGGCATAAATTCATGAATTGTAATGCAGTATATATATATATACTGTGCAGTATTGCAGCCAGCGGGAATAAAATGCTTCAATCCCTGCCTGGAAAATACCTCAATGCACTCGGGCAGAAAACAGTCACAAACCTCAATACACCCGGGTATACCCGAATTCGTGGGACTAGCCGAGCTCGAATAAAGTGTGTCGCCAGTGTATGTTGGATTACTTTCTGTCAGCAGCTCGTGTCCAGAAGCTTATTACTACTCTCCTGGGGTTTCCTTACTAGAATTCCCTGACCACTTGCTTGGGCAACATTGGGAGCAACCTCGTGCATTTATACACTTGGTATATACACACACACGTTAAAGGGCTACATCAGCATGGATACTGCACCAGAGCAAGATTCTGAGTTTTTATTCAGCTGTTGCAACACTGCCAATCGCATTCACAGAGCGGAGGCTATTTTTAGCAATAATACAGAACTTTTTTGTGAGGATACTGCAGACCTCAAAATACACTTTGCTAAATTGGAAAAATGCTTATTATTAAGGCAGAGAATATGGTGGGAAATAACAACCATGGAGAATTACAATAACGTTAAACGCATTCCTAGAGGGTTACGCCACACTAAAACACCCTCTTTTGGTTTTGTGAATGGGGAGTTTGAGCAACAATGGTGCCAGATCCTCAACGACTGCTCATTTAAACTGATGGACCTTATCATAAGATGTAAATCTGAAGAGATTAAAATTGTGTCCAAACAAATAGCAGAACTGCAGCACAAGTTGAAAGCCTTTTCACAGATGGAAAACTTTAAAGATCTAGATCAGAAAACGGCTAGCAAGCTCAATAAGCAAGAGAAAACCATTATGCTTAACAAGCAAACTAAATTTGAGCGAGATAAGGCTGACTACGAAGTGCACCAGATTTATATGTGGCAAAAATTACCCTCTAGAACTAAGGGTAAACCCAAAACCAAGAAACCATACAAAGAAGGTGGGGGTAACAAATCCATCTTAAAAGGGAACAAAGATAATGAATTAATATCGCATGCTTTATCTGTTTCATTCTCTGAGAGTGACTTCTATCCATCATCTGGTGACGAAAAGGCAGGAACCAGTGAGATGATGCATTCGAATAGACCGGCCAGTCAGAAGCCCTCAAAAAACGGGGAAAGACAAGGAGAGGCAGGAGAAAGAACTTACAGTGGAATGCCCTCAAAGAGATTGAAAACTTGAGCATTGAGACCAGTAATGTTATAAACATCTCCAAACATGAACTGACACAAGCAGAACTGTCCGTCTTACACCTGGGACTATCTTTTGCACCAAGTGCACAATTTAACTTGTTTTCTACTATGGTGGATGTATTTAAATTCACTAGGAAGTTAACCCTTAAAAGATTCTTTTCCACTAGAAGTAATAATTCCAATGCAATGTTACCCTTGTTTGATGTTAACCCTGTTGTCCCTATTCCCCTAGGTTTCCAAGATCAGTGCCAACAGCAGGACCTGATGGATCTCTTTAACGAGAATAACACTATAGAGGACCCCTTAGAATTTTTGGGCAGTACCAATTCAGGGTTTAAGAAGAAGTCAGTGTTCTACCCTGCATACATGCGAGGGCAGTACATAGACATCTTCCAAAAGGGTATTGAGAGGGATCTCTCGCTCCTAGCCAAAGGCATAGGAACTAGGGGATCACAGCGGGATAACTTGACAGCGGAACAAAGGGCAGCCTTAAAATCTCTGGTTGATAACGATTCTATCCTTATTAGGAAGGCGGACAAAGGGGGCGCAACAGTGGTGCTCGACAGAGAGTACTATATAGCTGAGGCCCAGCGGCAACTAGATGATCCAGAAGCGTATCGTATTCTCGACAGTGATCCGACTCCACAGTTCAGTAGAGAGTTCTTGGACCTCATGGACGAAGGTGAGATTCTACATGTGCTCTCACCCAATGAGCGAGACTTCCTCACCACTCCAGATCCCATCACACCCATCTTCCATCACCTGCCCAAAATACACAAAACACTCATTGCACCCCCAGGTAGACCCATCATTTCCAGCATTGTTTCCCTGGGTGAACACCTTTCTCAATATATAGATCACTTTTTACAACCACTTGTTCACTCTTTACCTTCACACATTGTAGACACTAAGCATGTACTAGCACTTTTAACACCTTTCACTTGGCACGCAAGCTACATCTGGGTTACCCTGGATGTAGCCTCCTTATACAATATTATTGAACACGAGCACCGCCTAGCTGCCACAGAATTCTTTTTGCACAACCATTCTATTCTTGCCCCTGCACATATAGCATTTATTTTGGATAGTATTAGATTTTCACTCACACACAACTATTTTCTGTTGATCACCAGTTTTATCTCTAAACACGTGGAACAACAATGGGGACTCGTTTGCCCCTCCTACGCCAACTTGTTCATGGGTTGGTGGAGATGTCCCACGTGTTTGGAGATTCTAATCCATTCAGACATCATGTGGCGTTCTACAAGCGCTACATAGATGATCTGATTTTGATCTGGAGTGGGGGGGAAGAGGAGCTTTTGAAGTTTTTTGAATACCTGGCAGTAAACACACTTAATCTGAGATTTACCCATACATATAATAAACATCAAATACAATTTTTGGATTTGAATCTGTATGTAGATATCAAGAACAAAATTCAATCAGATATTTACAGGAAAGAAAATGCCAGGAATTCATTGCTTCATGCAAAAAGTTGTCACGCTCGTCCTCTGGTCAGAGGTATTCCAAAGGGGCAGTTCCTGCGTTTACGCCGGAACTGCTCTACTTTGGAGTGCTTCGTCCACAGGGCGAGCGAGATGAGAGAAAGATTCTGTCGAGGGGATATGACAGCACAGATTTGGATCTGGCATACCAAAATGCACTAGATACGGTTAGACAAGGCTTATCAACATGACAGATAACCATATGAGGCAGGGCAAACAAGTCGAGGGCACGGAAGCGCCATTCTTTGTCACTAATTTTAGTGAACAAGCAAATAGCATAAAAGCAATTATACACAAACACTGGGCCACATTATCCCTAGACCCCTTGCTAAGCAAAATGGTCTGTGTAGGCCCTAAGGTAGTATTCCGTAAAGCAGCTACACTAGGTAATCTTTTATCTCCTAGCTTGTTGAAATCAACCAATCAGAATAAACCAGACGGTACTTTTTTCAAAATTAATTGGTTCGTTCAAATATGGACATTGCAAGATCTGCCCGAACATGATCAAAACCCACTGAATTTTCCAACCGTGAAGAAACACGCAGATTCCATATTAGAACGTTTATGTCATGTCAGACAAGTTTCATATATATACACTACAATGCGGATGTAAAATACAATATGTAGGGCTAACGAGTAGAGCCTTAAAAAACCCGCATCTTGGAACACTTGAGACTCATAAAAAATAATGACATGACACATCCAGTACAATACACTTCAATAAATGTCCATTGGGCTCTATAAAGAATTTTCAATGTGCGCCATTGAACATGTTGCTCTTCCCCCACGGGGAAGGGACAGAGTCAAGATCTTGCATCAGCGAGAGGCCCATTGGATTCACACATTAAATACGTTACAGCCCAATGGACTCAATATTGATTGGGACCTGCGTTGTTTTCTTTAGATATTGGCAGATATTTCTCCCCCCCCCTTCCACATCTTCCTGTTTCCCCCCCCCCTTCCCTCTCCCCATTCAAGGTATTTGGTCCTATTTTCTAATGTCACACAGCATCATTTAATATCTACTATGAAGGGTATGTTTAATATGTGAGTGAGTTAAGAGAATAGTGCGCAACTATTGTTAACGGTGATGTAGTGAAAATAAAAATAAATACGTGACCTTAATAATTATTAGCGTCTGCAGCTGCGGTAGAAAGGAGGGCTCAGGAACCCCCTAGAGCTAACAGAAAAAAACACAAAAAACACAGCGCACGATGCTCATAGTGCATTAAAAATTATATTGACATAAAGAATAATAAAGGTGAGTATTAAGCGTACATCAAAATAGTATTAATCAGGCAATTTTGGGATAATGTTACCCAACACCACGTGGAAGCCGGATCAGATGTCCTCTCATGCACATGGAGGCTGGTTCTTCTCACACCGTTCCTGTGCAGGTAAGTGGGAAGTCTTTGAAAGTCCTTACTCCCAAGAGTAGATAAACACGTTTGCAGCTCTGTCCTCGGTCGCTGCTTCAAACCGAGCTCCACACCAGCAGAAAACCTCTCTCTCTCCCCTCCGTTGAAACACTTCCGATTGGTGACGTCACCGCGGGTTTCTCGCCGATGCTGGCGCCGGTTAACACTGGGTATGCTCGTCATGATATGGCAGTAAAGTTAGTAGTACTACTGCTCTAGGCTCTTCCAACGCGTTTCGAAGCCCGTAGGTTTCTTCATCAGGTGTGGAGCTCGCCTACTCACCTTTATTATTCTTTATGTCAATATAATTTTTAATGCACTATGAGCGTCGTGCGCTGTGTTTTTTGTGTTTTTTTATGTTTAATATGTGTCTTTAAATTGACAAAAGGTTTACATATCAATATAGATTTGAAACTGTGTTTAACCTTATGACATAGACCTAAGAAACCATTCACATCTTTGCAGTGATGAGACGAGCTTTTTAAATATCGTTTTAAATATCGATTTACTGTCAATACACTGCCTGACACTATATCCTATGTGTATGTATATATGTCTGATACAGACCACATTTATTGTTGGAATGTACCAGCATGACATAGGAAATTAACACATAAACAGGCAAAGGTACTGAACAGGTTAAATTTTTATTTGATTTTCGCGGGCTTTTGAGTGTACTTAAGCAGGCAGTCACTGCTTCTCCCCACTCCGGGACGAAGCCCTATCTGTAAGGGTGAAACGCGTAGAGGGGGAGATTGCGGTGTAGCCTTGTGTGTGTTGAATAAAGTTTTTTCAGAAGAAACATCTGGGAGCTTCATTTCTTCAGACATGCTCAGTTGCGCCGTTTCTTTTCATCTACCTGAACATGGCACACCTACCTATACTCTCTGACGAAGCGCTGTATAGGCGTGAAACGCGTAAGAGAAGGAGGTTTTTTTGCACCTATTCCTGTCTGCACCATGAAGATACAATAAAGGACTTTTATTTTACTGCTGCTGTTCCGGTGTATCCTGTTTCTTTGCTGTGCACTGCATCACTTGCATTTGTGGCTACCGTATTTGTAGTAGAGCATGTTTTTGATAACCCTTCTACCTTTATTTGTATATTGGTTCATCATGTGTGTGTATCTCCCTCTGTGTGTCTCTCTCTCTGTATCTCTCTGTATCTCTCTGTATCTCTCTGTATCTCTCTGTATCTCTCTCTCTCTCTCCCTCTCTCTCTCTGTATCTCTCTGTATCTCTCTCTCTGTATCTCTCTCTCTCTGTATCTGTATCTCTCTCTCTCTATATATATATATATATCTGTATCTCTCTCTCTCTCTGTATCTTTATCTCTCTCTCTCTCTCTATGTATCTCTCTGTATCTCTCTCTCTCTCTCTCTCTCTCTCTCTCTCTCTCTCTCTCTCTCTCTCTCTCTCTCTCTCTGTATCTCTCTGTATCTCTCTCTCTCTCTCTCTCTCTGTATCTCTCTCTCTCTCTCTCTCTCTCTCTCTCTCTTTGTATCTCTCTCTCTCTCTCTCTCTCTCTCTGTATCTCTCTCTCTCTCTCTCTCTCTCTCTCTCTCTCTCTCTCTCTCTCTCTCTGTGTATCTCTCTCTCTATATATATATATCTCTCTGTATCTCTCTCTCTCTCTCTGTATATGTATATCTCTCACTCTCTCTGTATCTCTCTGTATCTCTCTCTCTCTCTCTCTCTCTCTCTCTCTCTCTCTCTCACTCTCTCTCTCTCTCTCTCTCTCTCTCTCTCTGTGTATCTCTGTGTATCTCTCTCTCTCTCTCTCTCTGTATCTCTCTCTCTCTCTGTATCTCTCTGTATCTCTCTCTCTCTGTGTATCTCTCTGTATCTCTCTGTATCTCTCTCTCTCTCTCTCTCTCTCTCTCTCTCTCTGTATCTCCCTCTATCTGTATCTCTCTCTCTTTCTCTCTGTTTCTCTCTC